>NC_135341.1:81000835-81295835 GCF_023851605.1 Tamandua tetradactyla
TCCCACTGAGGTTCTTTCTTACGTGGAAGGCACAGGATGGTCTCTGCTGGTCTTCTCTCCAGGCCCCTGGGTTCCAACAACTTTCCCCGGGGTGACTTCTTTCTGCATCTCCAAAGGCCTGGGCTGAGCTGCGAGTGCTGGGATGAGGAATGCCGAGCTGCTTAAGCTGTGCTACATTGTGTTCTCTCATTTAAACACAAGCCAATTAAGTCAAACATCACTCATTGCAGCAGACACGCCTCCTAGCTGATTGCAGATGTAATTGGCAACAGATGAGGTTCAGGTACCATTGGCTTGTGTCCGCAGCAACAGAACTAGGTATGTTCGCCTGGCCAAGTTGACAACTGAATCTAACTAACACACTTCTTCACATTATTTTTTTTTTATGGTTGTTCTGGCAATTACAATATGCATGCCCTTAAATTGTCTTAGTCTATGCAGAGTTAATATTGTATTGCTTCACATGAAATGTAAGAATCTTGCAATATTCTTTGCCTTAAATAGTCATATGTATTTTAAAGGGATTTAAAATAATCTTTTGTATTTACCCACAAATTTACTATTTCTAGGGTTCTTCCTTTTTTCCTGAGATCTTTATTTCTATTTGGTATGACTTCCCTTTAGTTTGAAAGAGTTCCTATAGTACATTGGTTATGAAGTTCTACTGGTAACAAATTCTTAGATTTCTTTTTTCTGAATGCCTCTACTTTGCTTTCATTCTTGTAGGATATTTTTGGTGAATATAGAATTCTTGGTTGATAATTGTTTTTTCTTCCAATACTTCAAAACTGTTGTTTAACTGTCTTTTGGACTCCATTGTTTCTGGAGAGAAGACAGTTATAGTTTTTAACATTGTTCTACTACTTGACATTTTTATTCTTATTGCTTTCAAATTACCATTGATTGTCTGCAGTTTGACTGCAATGTGCCTAGATGTAGTCTCTGTATTTATCTAGCCTGTGGTTTACAGAGCTTCTTGAATCTGTAAATTTATATAATTTTTCACAAAAATTTGGAAAAATCTCAGCCATTATTTCTTCAGATCATTTTTTTCTACTGCATTGTCTTCCCTCCTATGATTCCAATTTCATGTATGTTAGACCTTTTGATATCGTCTCCACAGATCCTTGAGGGTCTATTAATTTTTTATGAACCTTTTTTTTCCTCTCTCATCTTCAAATTGGGTAATCACTATTAAACTATTTTCTTGCTCACTAACTCTTCTCTTATCACCAGTATGCTTTAAAGTACAACTAGGCCATTTTGTTTTTAAATTTCAAATATTTTATTTTTCGCTTCTAGAATTTCCAAATGGTTATTTCTTATAGTTTGTTCTCTGCTGAGATTTCCTATTTGTCCATTCAATATGAGAATAACTTCTATATTCTTAAGCATAATCATAATATGTTTGTCTACAAATTTAATATCTTTGCTAATTTCACCAAATGGGTCACTCTAATTATCCATTGGTTGCTTTTTATTTTGATATGGGCCACATTTGTCTATTTCTTTGTACCTCTAATAATTTTGGGATGTGTTCTGGATATTGTGAACAATACATTGTAGAGATTTTAGATCTGTTATATTCCTCGGAAAAGTGTTATTTTTGTTTGTTTGTTTTAGTACGTAGTTAACTTGGATGAATGCAAAATCTCAGCTCTGGTCTCCCATGCAATGGGCAGTTGCTATTAGTCCTTCTAGCCTCAGCTGGAGTAGGAGTTTGCCCCACACCTGCATAGTGTAGAGGCCAGTCAGAGGTTAGGCTGAATTTATGTGCAAAATTGGAGGCTCTTTCTGGTTCTCTTTTTTTTTGGATTTCTCCTCTCACTTACTGACTTCTGTGTTTACACCAAACTCTGTTCTCTGATTCTTCAAGCCAATACATCTGCACTCATTATGGCACCAAGTTGGACCTGCCCTTGGGTCCAAGGGCTGTAAAAATTGGGAAACTCATCCAGTGACATTCCCTTCCTCCAAGCGTCAACTTTTAGTTGCTCTCCAGTGACTTATGAAAGTTAATTGGAAATTGTGGTCAGTTTTCATTATATATATATTTTTGCTTTAGACTGTTACTTGGTGATATAAACTTCAATAGAAAGAAATTTCTAATGGTATATTTCAGTTTTAAAAGTTTTTATCTATAAAGGGATTGGTCTGATTTGTGCTCCCATGCCATAAGTGGAACTCTGCAATGAAAAAGAGTCCCTGAACTAATCCAAAATTATGGCTATGGTAAGTGAGCATTCCTGGATCAGGTGTGTCACTAGCTCTTCTTTCCCACAAATGGTGAAATATTCAATCTTCCTTAGCTGGATTCCACCAGTTAGTCAACTTCTGTGGTTTCCTTCTCAACCCTGTTGCCCATGATTTCTCTCTACATAACAGTCATTCCATTCTGAGCATCCTCCCTCAGTTTCCTCTACTGGACCTACATTCTAAGTTTTCTTCCATATTCTAGGATCAGGAGCAGTAGGATTCTCTCTGGACCCAATGCCTTGTTAGTGAGGAACAAGTAAAAGGTCAAAGAAATAATCATATAAAGAGTAGCTATAGGATTTCAGGTACATGAGAAAAGTCCTCAAATGGAAAAAACTCCTAGGAATCCTAATGCATTATAAGCCATACCCTAATAATAATTTTTGGAGACCAAACAGCGTAGGTTAGATCAGAGACAAGAACCAGAGACCATGGTTCAGAGGCCACTTTCATTATAGCCTGGCAGATAGATACCACTACCCTCGAATATCTTTTGCTTTTCTATTCTCCTTTCCTATTCTTCCGATATCATTACAGTATCTGAACCCACATGCATTCTGTTCTATGAAATTTTAACTTTTATTTTTTTCACTTCCAGATTTTTAAAGTGGATATTTTCTTGAGTTTATGTACTCTCCAACAGTGCTGGGTAAGAAACAGATCTCTAGTCTCCGTTAATTCCCAAACAGTCTGGAGCTGTGTATCACTGCTACCATCTCCCTGCCACTGCCCCCCACCTTGACGTTAGCTTATCCCACCTGCATGTCAATATTTGTGTTACTTACAGATAATACTCTAAAGTATTAAAAAACAATTTCCAGCCACTCTTGCAAAATCCACACATCTTTCCAAATTAAACTATGGAAAATCACCAAGTGGAAATCCTTGACAATTCTTCAAAAAGTCCTATTGAGTTTGTTAGTGTTTAATTTCTCTGTATGGATTAAATATTTCATGTCTACATCCACAATTTCACAGTTGCTGATGGTTGCACTCTGAAATATACCATTAGAAATTTCTTTCTATTGAAGTTTATATCACCAAGTAACAGTCTAAAGCAAAAAAATATATATAATGAAAATCATATTAATACTGCCCAATGTATATTCCCTATTCAACAATAGAATTTCTTTTGTCTTTTACCCAGAAATGCTTCTGTGATGTAATTCATTCTTCTATGATGCAATTCATTCTGATCTTTCAGTTCTTGCTTCTTGTCATATTCCACTGTAATGTGGGTAACAGCATGAGGGTCAGTAATTCTTCATGGGCCATCCTAAGTATGACCTGGTATCCTTTGTGGAAAGTGGGGATTGTGAGCTCAGATGCCTTGGAGGGGAGGGGTCAAGTAGGTACCCTCCCAAATGAGTATGTAATGCCATGAATGTAATTCAGTTGGGAGGGGTAGGCGAGACTCTAGCAAATATGCTCCATGTAAAGAATGATGCTACTTCTCAGCTGCTAAGAGGGAATGTGAGCCAGTATCACCAGACCTTCCAGTTTTAGAAGAGAAGCCAGAAAAACAGGTATTTCATGATAAATCTTCTGATTTTTAAATGTTGAAAACTAATCCATAAAGGGGAGACAGGAAAACAAATCAGTCTTAGTAATTGGGGAAGATAACTGGAAAATGAAAAACAAACAAACAAAAATCCATAGCAAAAAATAGGAGAGGTTATTTATTTACCTGGATTTACAAGATGAGTGCCAGCATTTAAATAAAATGCTGTAGATTTAAGTAGATTTAAATCTACTTCTCCCAAGGTGTTTTTCTGCTTAATAAATATATACTTCAATCTGGAATATTGTTGAATCATTGACTCACCTAAATTTTGGCTCTGTTCTGCTGTTAGCTATTTCTCAATAAGGCAGCTGCTACTGAAGTCATTACCTAAGGTTTGGCAGAGCCAAGAAAGAAAAGTTTGAAAAAATAAAAAGAAAACTAATTCATAGGGCCAGAAGCAGATCAGTGGTTACCAGGGGTCTGGGGGAACAGAAGTTATTGCCTAATGGGTAGGAGTTTCTGTTTGGGAGGATGAAAATATTCTGGAAATAGCTAGTGATGAAAGGTACATAACACTGTCAATTACTTAATGTCCAGAATTGTTCACTTAAAACTGGTAAAAATATTTTTACATGATATATATTTTTTTTTTTTTAAAGGAAAGACAGAGAGAAGGAAGGAAGGATAGAAGGAAGGAAGGAAGGAAGAAAGGGAAACATCTTTAAACATTTTCTTGTTTTTTATTGTATTTTGTTTCTTTGTTTTTGTTACATGGGCTGGGGCCGGGAATCGAACCGAGGTCCTCCGGCATAGCAGGCAAGCACTTTGCCCGCTGAGCCACCGCGGCCCGCCCCATGATATATTTTTTACCAGAATTAAAAAAATATAAAAATAACAATTCAAGAATTTTTCAAAGATCAGTTGTGTCTTGCTCAAAAGTTTGTTCTAACCTATGGTCAACACGTTTGCACCTCCTGAAATGTTCTAGACGTCACCGTCCAATATTGTTGCTACCAGCCACATGTGGCTGTTGAGCCCTTGAAATGTGGCTAGTCCAAATTGAGATGTGCTGTAAGTGTAAAACACACAATGGATTTTGAAGACTCAGTACAAAAAAAATTACCTGAAATATCTAATGAATATTTTTTACACTGATTACATGGCAACATGATAATATTATGGATGTATTGTGTTAAGTAAAACATATTAGTAAAATGAATTCCATGTGTTTCTGTTTACTTTTTTAAACGGTCACTAGAACATGTAAAATTGCCTGTGTGGCTTCTATTGTATTTCTGTTGGACAGGGCTGGGCTAGAATTTAAAAACTGATCAAGTTTAAATGCTGCAGATTTAGGCAGCCAGTGTTCTGAGCATCTGATAGGACCAGCAGCAAATAACTGGTGCTGGGTTCCACTTGACACCCCTCACTCGATGAGCCCTGCTTGTCCATGGCTTCCTTGACTTTTTTTTTTTTTTTAAATTTTTATTGTGGTAAAATCTACATAACATAAATATCATTTTAACCATTTTTAGGTTTACAATTCTGTGACATCAAGTACATTGACAATGTTGTGTAACCTTCACCTCTGTCTAACAGAAACAAGAACCCATTAAGCAACAACTCCCCTTCCCCCCTCCTCCCTGCCTTTCGTAACCACTATTCTGCTGTTTCTGCTTTTTGTATCTATTAATTTGTTTATTATAACTACATGTTTAATATAAGAGAAATCATACAAAAGTGTGTCTGGCTTATTTCACTCAACATGATGTCTTCAAGTTTCATCTATATTATAGTATGTATCAGGACTTCATTTCTTTTTATGGCTGAGAAATATTCCATTGTTATGTACATACCGCAGTTTGTTTATCCGTTCATCTGTTGATGGATGCTTAGGTAGCTTCCACCTTTTGTGAATAATTTTTGTATAACTATCTGTCCAAGACTCTGCTCTCAATTCTTTTGAGTAGATAACCAGAAGAGGAATTGTCAGGCCATGTGATAAATTCTATGACTGACTTTCTGAGGAAACGCTATTTCCACAGTGCCTGCACCATTTTACATTTCGCATTTCCACCAACAATTTACAAGGCTTATTTCTCCACATCCTATCCAACATTTGTTATTTCCCAACGCTTGTTTATTCCCAAAATAATAGCTGTCCTAGTGGGTGTGAAGTGGTATCTTGTACTTTTGATTTGCATTTCTCTAATGGCTGATGATGTTGAAACATCTTCTCATGTGCTTACTGGTGATTTGTGTATTTTCTTTGGAGAACTGTCTTTTGCCCAGTTTAAAATGGGATTGTTCGTCTTTTTTGTTGTCGAGTTGTAGGGGTTCTTGATGTATTCTTGATATTAAACCCTTATCAAATGTATTTTCTCTCATTCTGTAGCTTGTCTTTTCACTTTCTTTCCATTTTATTAGAGGAGTTGTGGGTTGAAGAACAATCATGCACAAAATACAGGATTCCCTGTGCCATCCTATTAGTAATACCGTGCATACACATTTGTTACAAATTATGAAACCAAATTTTTGTAGTTGTACTAACTTAGGGTTCACAATTTGAGTTGTACAGTTCCATTCTGCTGTTATTTTAAATTTTATTCTGGTAACTGCTATATGACCTAAATTTTTCCCTTTTAATCACACTCAAATATCTAATTCAGTGCTATTAGTTACATTTGCAATGTTCTGCTACCATTGCTACCATCCATTACTAAAACATTTCCATTGTCCCAAATAGGAATTCTGTACATTTTCAGACTTAACTACCTTTTCCCTACCCCCACCCCATACACTGTAGCCTATATTCTAGATTCTGACTCTATGAGTTTGCTTATATTTTAATTCATATTAGTGAGGTCATACAGTATTTGTCCTTTTGTGACAAGCTTATTTCATTCAATTGGATGTCTTCAAGGTTCATCCACGTTGTTGCATGCATCAGAACTTTATTCCTTTTTACAGATGAATGATATTCTATTGTGTGTATGTACCACATTTTGTTTATCCATTCATCAGTTGACGGACACTTGGGTTGCTGGGTTGCTTCCATCTTTTAGCAATTGTGAATATTGCCACTGTGAACATTGGAGTGCAAATATCTATTCAAGGTCTCTGCTTTCAATTCTTTCGGGTATATACCTAGGAGGGGGATGGCCATATTGTAATTCTATACTTTATAAGGAACTACCAAGCTGTCTCCCACAGCAGCCATCCAATTTTCATTTTTCATCAATGAACGAACGTTACTCTTTCTCCACATCCTCTCCAAAACGTGTAGTTTTCCATTTTAATTTTAGTAGTAGCCATTCTAGTGGGTATGAAATGGTATCACATTTTTTTTGGTCATTCTTAATTTTTCATATTGGAAGGGTCTGTCACTAATATGGGGTAAGGAGATGGAACTATCTGATTTTTGGAGTGGATGGGCCCTCTAGGTTTCAGGACTTATCTAGATAAAGGATCAGTAGGTTTCTGGGAAGTTACTCTACTGAATGGAACCCTTGTGGAATTTTATATATTGCCCTAGGTGTTCTTTAGGATTGGCTGGAATGGACCTGTTTGGGGGTTGGCACGTTATGATAGGTAGCAAGGTCTAACTGCAGCTTGTGTAAGAGCAACCTCCTCTTGAGAGCAAACTCAAAATCATTTGGTTTTGATTTGCATTTTCCTAATGGCTAACAGTTTTGAGCACCTTTTCATGTCCTTTTTGGCCATTTGTATATTTTCTTTGGGGGAATGTCTATTGAAGTATTTTGCCAATTTTTAAATTGGGTTGTTTGTCTTTTTGTTGAATTGAAAAATTATGTATTCTGGATATTAATCTCTTATTGGATGTATGGTTTCCAAATATTTTCTCTCATTGTGTAAGTTGTAATTTCACTTTTATGAAAAAGTCCTTTGAGGCACAAGAGTTTCTAAAATTTGATGAGGATCATGTTTTCTATTTTTTCTTTTGTTGCTTGTGTGTGTTTTAGGTATAGAGTCTAAGAAACCATTGCCTAACACAAGACCCTGAAGATGCTTCCCTATGTTGTCTTTAAGGAGTTTTATAGTTCTGGTTCTTATGGTTAGGTCTTTGATCCATTTTCTTCTGTTCATTTCTGTGTCCTTTTTTTTTTGCATGGGCAGGCACCGGGAATCAAACCTGGGTCCCTGGCATGGCAGGCGAGAAGTTGGTCTGCTAAGCCACTGTGACCGCCCTCTTTGATTCATTTTAAGATGATTTTTCTATGTGATGTGAGGTAGGGGTACACCTTCATCTTTTGCAAATGGAGATCCAGCTTTCCCAGCACCAATTGAAGACACTATTCTTCCCTATTGAGTGCTCTTCCGCCCCTTATCAAAAGTCAGTTGGCCGAAAACATATAGGTTGATTTCAGAGCTCTTGATTTTATTCCCTTTGTCTATGTCCTTGTCCCAGTACCGTGCTGTTTTGATTAATGTGGCTTTGTAGGAAGTTGTAAGATTGAGAAGTGTGAGTCCTCCAACTTCATTCTTTGTTTTTCAAAATGGCCTTGGCTGATCAGAGGCCCTTATCCTTTCATATAAATTTGATGATTAGCTTTTCCATTTCTGAAAAGAAGGTAGTTGGAATTTTGACTGGGATTGTGTTGAATCTGTAAATCATTTTGGGTAGAACTGACATCTCAACAATATTTAAACTTCCATACCATGAACATCTAGTGCCTTTCCTTTTTTTTTTTTGGTCTTCTTTGATTTTTTTTTAGCAATGATTTGTAATTCACAAGGTACACTCTATTACATCCTTGGTTAGATTGATTCTTATATATTGGATTCTTTTAATTGCTGTTTGTAAATAAAACTGTTTCATTGATTTCTTCTTCAGATTGTTCATAACTAGTGTATAGAAACTCTACTGATTATTGTATGTTGATATTGTACCCCGCCACTTAATGAATTTATTTTATTAGCTCTAAATACTTTGTTGTAGATTTTTCAGGATTTTCTGAATATAGGATCATGACATCTACAAATAGGAAAGTTTTACTTTTTTTTTAAGTTTTACTTTCCAACTTGGATACATTTTATTTCTTTTTTCTTGCTCAACTGTCCTGGCTAGAACTTCCAATGCAATGTTGAATGTAGGTGGGCATCCCAGTCTTATTCCTGATCTTAAAGGGAAAGCTTTCAGTCTCTCACCATTAAGTATGATGCTAGCTGTGGATTTTTCATATATGCTCTTTATAATGTTGAGGTAGTTTTCTCCATAGTTTTCTAAGTGTTTTTATCAAGAAGTGGTGCTGGATTTTGTCAAGTGCCTTTTCCACATCAATTGAAATAATCATGTGTTTTTCTCCACTTCATTCTGTTTAATGTAGTGTACTACGTTAATTGCTTTTCTCATGTTGATTCATCCTTGCACATGTAGGATAAATCCCACTTGATCATGGCATATAATTATTTTTTGTGTATTGTTGGATTTGGTTTGCTAATACTTTGTGGAGGATTTTCACATCTATATTCATAAGAGATACTGGTATGTAATTTTGTTTTCTTGTGGTATCTTCTTCTGGCTTAGTGTGATGGCCTCATTGAATGAATTTAACGAGTGTTTCCTCCCCTTCAATTTTTTTTTGGAAGAGTCTCAGCAGGATTGGTATTAATTTTTTCTGGAATGTTTGATAAAATTCTCCTGTGAAGCCATCTGGTCTTGGGATTTTTTTTGTTCAGAAGTTTTTGATTACTGATTTACTACTATAATTTAGTTGTTTTCTATATGTCTTTTATATGTTTCTTTCTTCATTGCTCCATTATTGACTTTTTAAAAATGTAGTTGATTTTTGTAATGTACCTCCTTTTTCCTTTTCTCTATATTTGTAGTTATTTCCTTAGTGGTTACTTTTGTGATCACAATTAACTTTTTAGCTAATAACAACCTAGTTTGAATAATAACTTAGTTTTAGTATTACAAAAATGCTCTACTCTTATACATTTCATTTCCTCCCTCTTTATCATCACATTGGCTCAAATGATCTCTTTATACACTGTATGTTCAACAACATAGATTTTAGTTACTGTTTTATACATTTGCCTTTTCATTCATCAAAGAAGAAAAGCAGCTACATAATACCCAGTAAATATAATACTGGGTTTTATATTTACCTTTACTAATGTTCTTTATTTTTCCTTTTGGCTTTGACTTACTTCTTTATATACTTTTATTTCAGCTTGAGTGACTCTCTTTAGCATTTCTTATAGGTCAGTTCTTTGGTATTGAAGTCTTTCAGCCTTTTTTTTTAAATCTGCAAATGTCCCTAATTCTGTCTTCATTCTTGATAGTTTTTGCTGGATATATAATTCTTAGTTGAAACTTTTTTTCCCTAAGGACTTTAAATATGTCAGCCTACTGCCTTCTGGCTTCCATTGTTTCTGCTGAGAAATCCACTGTTAATCTTATTGATGAATCCTTGTATGTGACAAGTTGCTTTTCTTTTCCTGCTTTCAAAATTCTCTTTGTCTTTGGACTTTGAAAATTTCATTATAATGCATCTTGATGAAGATTTCTTTTGCATTTATCTTGCTTGGTGTTTGTTGAGCTTCTTGGAAGTATATGTCCACGTCTTTCATCAGATTGGGAAGTTTTCAACCATTATTTCTTCAAATACTTTTTCTGCCCCATTTTTTCACTCTTGTCCATCTAGACTCTTGTAATGTATATAATGGTATGCTTGATGGTGTTCCACAGGCTCTTCACACTGTTTATTTTTCTTTATCCTTCTTTCTACTCCTCTCATTGATAATTTCAGTGATCTCATTTTCAAGTTCATTGAATCTTCTGCCTGCTCAAATATGCTGCTGAATCCCCCTTATATATTTTTCATTTTAATTATTGTAATTTTCAACTTCAGAATTTCTGCTTGTCTCTTTTTTTTTTGCATGGGCAGGCACTGGGGATCTCCAGCATGGCAGGTGAGAACTCTGCCTGCTGAGCCACCAAACAAGCAGGCCCACCCTGCTTGTTTCCTTTTAATAGTTTATATATATTTTGTTCAGATGTTTTACTAACTTCTTTTAGTTATTTGCTCATTGTTTCCTTTAGCTCACTGAAGATATTTAGTACAGTTGATTTAATATCTTTGACAGATAGTTCCAATGTATAAGCTTCCTCAGGGATGATTTCCATAAAGTTATTTTTTTTCCCTTGGGAATGGGCCTTACTTTCATGTGCTTTGTAATTTTTTGTTGAGAACTGGACATTCTGAGTGTTATATTTTTGTAACTCTGGAAATCTAATTCTCCCTTTCCTCTGGGATTGTTGTTGTGGAGGGATGGAGCTGTCAGTTTTCTATTTATCAATAGTATTTTTGCTTTCTAACACTGAATGAGAAAAAAGAGAGAGAGAGAGAGAGAAAAGAAAAAAGAGGTACTGTCTCTTTAAGACTTCTCTGCTTCTCCCTGAGGGTGGTTGAATCTATGGCTACCCTCTGTCCTGGCTTCCCCAGCCATCAAAAATGCTAATCAAAAGCAGTGATCCCTGGTTTTTGGAGGACTAGGTCTTTATTGCCCATGCTGACACCAGTAAACTGCACGAGGAACATGAGCTGCAATCCCCACTACTGCCTGCCATGCAGTTGGGGATGTGAGGTGATAGCCACCAAAATTTACCTTGATTTGCCAGCCCTCTTCATTCAGCTCTTTCTTGGATGCTACAAGTGTTCCCTATACTCTGGAGTTAAAAAATAATTGATCCAGATAGTCTTTGCTAGTTCAGCAGTTGTTTTGGTAAAGGGGGACATATTCCTGGAGATTCCTGCTCTGCTAACTTCCCATAATCCTCCCCTTCGTTATCTTTTCACATTGGTATTTGCCATGCAAACTAAGAATAACCCCTGCAATTAACTCCTTACAAACAGGGGTCAAGAACCCTTCCTCAACTGTCTTGATGAAGCTGATGTTTCCTGAAGGACTGAGGTGGAGGCAAACCATAGCACCATGTGTCGGTGCCCACATATCCCTCATTGGAGGGATAATGGGAGGGGCTTTCAGAGGCAATTACATAAGAACCTAGAGAGTCTGGGTGGAGGCAAGTGGGCTCGTGATGTGTGGAAGAGTTCCTCTGAAAAGTCACAACCAGTTATAATTACGTATGGGGGCTGCTAGGAGGAGATGGAGGATATGAAATATATGTAAGAAAGAGTGTTTCAGAACAGGTCATTGTTTTCAGATCTCTCTGGGGAAAGAAGTTTAGATTTATTTATTTTTTTAATCAGAATTACATTCTGGGCTTTTGTGAGGCAGGGTCACAGTGAAGGGAGCACTGACAAATCAGGGCTTCAGAGAACTGCAGGGAAGTGAACTGGGAGATGATCTCAGCAAATTTTGGAAGCTTCTGCTCTAGGGGTCAGAACTGTCTTTGGGTTTTTTTTTTTTTTTTTGCTGCTTGAAAGTTAATTAACCAAATAGTTGGGATTTTTATGATATTCTTTACTACTACTAGCATCTAATGAATATTAATGAAAAATTACTTTCCAGAAAATAACCAATTCACCCCAGAAGTTAATCAGCTGCAAAAAGGAAGAGGTGAGCACCTGTGCCATGGCTGTGCTGTCTTCTGAGGAGCTCTTCAGGGTCTGGATGTAGGGGGCTTAGAGAAGGGCCCAGCTGAAGCTGAGAACCTGGACTGCATGACACAGGAACAGTAATGAGGACCTTCGTTTGTGTTGTCCTCCATGGACAAAGGATAGGAGAAGCAAGAAGAGCCCGCTGTGTCCAAGTCTAGAAGCAACTTCAGAGGCAGTGCTGTTTGGTGGAAAAGCACTAGCTGGGGGTCAGCAGACATGACCTCTAGAACTGGACCTGCTGTTGACTAGCAGTGTGAACCTGGGGAAAGTGACTCTCTGCTCCTCAGTTTTCTCAGTTGAAAATGGAGGGGAAATAAACTACCTATCTGTTAAATATATAAACCCAGTTTTTAAAGGGCTGTGGGTACACTGGAGACCCCATACACTGTAATTGGTTCACCTTTTCTGGAGAGCAAGATATAAATGTGTAACAAGAGCTATCAAAGAGTCTGCACGCCGGCTGGCTTGGAGAGCTCACTTTCCCAGAGGAAACCTGGAAGAGGAATGGAAGGATGACTGCAATGGCGTTGATTCCACTTCAAGCCAAATATCTGCACAGAGGTGAATGGCTGGGCAAACCCCACAAGACGTGTCCTGGAGGAAGGTCGCACCCCCACTGCAACTGGGACACACGTGAATGTTGTAGATACAAGACACTTTAGAAAGTGTAAATAGTGTGTGCATACTGAGGATGGCAGTTAAATGTGTGTGTGTGTGTGATGAGATGAGGGTACAGAATGATGTCAATAAAAAGTGTGATGTTTACTGTGTTCCTTTTTCCTGCAGAGTTGCTAAAGTGCAGAATGAAAAAAAGGGGTCCCTTTGGGTTATCTTTTTGGTTCCTGCCAAAAGGTGGTCTTTAGGATTCTGGATATGCTGTCCAGAGGGTCCAGAGGGGCCCCTGAAGAACACTTTTGGTTGAGAGGAGGGGGCTGAACCCAAGCAGGGTATGGGGCTGGGGGGGTTGGGTGCAGTCTCCATCTTCCTGCCCGCCTGCCTCCCACCCCCTCAGACCCTGGGCTTCACAGGCAGGGGCTATTTTGGAAGGGGGGCAGCCTGTAGCCACAGGAGAACTGAGGTGGCCGATGAAAGCCTTACCTAGTCAGGGTGTTCCTGGGTCTCTCCCAGGAACACCCTGGGTCTCTCCCAAGAAGCTCTCTAGAAGCTTCTTGCCACAGGAATTCCCTTCGGGACCCTCTTCCCTTCAGATGACTCACTCAGGGTGCCCTTGACCCATTGCAACCTGTGAGTCCAGGCTCCAACTGAACTCTGGAAGTTTCTTTCCACCCCCGTTCCCCACCAGGTAAGAAGGGCCAAGGTGAGGGAAGGAAAGGAAGGAGGAAGTTTCTTGAAGGTTGAAGGGATTGATGGGCAAGACCTCTCTGCCTTCCTTCTCTTTTTTGAGTCCCTGGTGAAATGTTCCTGGAGCTGCCTCAGCTTTCTTTGGCTTAGGGTTCCTGTGCTATACATTTCCCCATCTTTTATGTGTGTGTGTGTGTGTGTGTGTGTGTGTGTCCTGCCTGATGTTCGAGCAGCCTATATCTGTTTTGTTTGTTTTCATTTATACCGGTCACATCTAGACTTTTGCTTACAGTGTGTAGTCGATTTGCATTTTGTGTAATTGCTAACGTGGGTGATTTTCCTTTCTGAAATGGAAGGTTTTCTCAGTCTGGGCCTGTACTTTCTGGAAAGCTTTTTGGTTGGTTGTGGTGGGTTGTTTGGATTTTTTCTTTTCTTGAATACTGGCTTCAATTTTTTCCCTAATAAGAATTTCCAACATTTCACGATTTGTGTGTGCGTGCATGCATGTGTGTGTGTGTGTGTGTCGGTTGTACAAGCTGGTTTTCTAACTTGCTTTACTTCTTAGCTCCCACTCCCTCCACGTTGTGGAGTCTCTGAACTGGTTTGTCTCCACCCCCACTTGCCAGTCCCAGCAAATCCAGCAAACCAGAATTTTGGCAAACTCTGGCTCTTGGCCCACATCTCTGTAGCAGATAATGTCAGTTGCAGCAGGGCACACTGCAAGAGGCCTGCGGGCTTCCAGTTGTCGTGAAGTATATCCACACTCCAATTCAATCACATGAGGCTCAGATGATATGAAATCATCCTCAGATAGTCCTGATGGTCTCTTCTGTGCCAACCATTCCCCGCCCACCATACCTGTAGACACATTTGCATCATTCTCAAACTCTCACTTCTATTCCCGGTTCCTTTCAGCATCAAGTGGGAACTGTCAGGCCAAAACTGTACTCAACATTAACACATTTATTCTGGTCAAGAAATCTGGAGAAAGAATTGCCTCAAGAAAGTACTATGCCCCTGTGACATTCTCCTATCATCACCACGGCTGTGTGGTGCAATCGGCACCCCCTCCACCTGCCACGGCCCCCGCCCACCGACCCCTGCTACACACATCTTATAAGTTGACCCAGCACTACAAATTAGAGACCTGTGACAGCAAACCCCAATAACATCAAAACAGTCACTGGAGTAATGTGATTCATATTTGGAAAATTAAATTTTTAAAAATGCAATTTACAATAGTGTTGAAAAATGTCCAACACCTAGGAATAAATCTAACTGAAAACAGCAAAACTGTATTGAAAGAAATGAAACATTACTTTTCTTTCTCTTCACCCTAGTCCTGGAAGATTATTTGTTTCTTTTTCCTACCTGAGAGCAATTTATCTGGCTCAGATGCTCTCTCGCTCAAGGTACGTAAAGCTTTGGAGGCCCCAGTGCAGGAAGGACTGCAGGTAAAGCAGGATAAAATAAGGCAACTATAAGCCCTTGGTTTCTTATTCAGCTCTGAAAGAGTTAACAGACAACTCCAAGTTCCTTGTTTCTTATCTCGGCCCAAAGGAACTAATACAGAGCTGCAAACTTCCTACAACAAAAATTTCAGTACAGCCCCCAAACTTCCCCAAACCACTGCAACCTCCCCAAACCATAAAAGCTTGTAAAATTCTGGGTCCAAAGCAAACTCTATATAATAATAGGAAGCATAAGGTCATAAAGATTGTTAACCATTTGCCCAAAGATAAATGTCAGGTATGTGACAACTAACCATGAATTCTGTTAGCTCTCTCCTCCTAGAACAAAGATGACACCTAGTATTCAGAAGTGACTATGGAAACCTACCACTGGTAAAATTTTCCTAGGAAACAAGCTGGCCCGCTCCACTCAGTGCGTGTCCCTCCCTTAGGCATGCCCGCATTAATCTCTCTAATGTGTACTCTCTCTTTTTAATAAACTCTTTCAATAAACGTTACTACTTATGCCTTCTGGCCCTCTCATCTCTAAATTCTTTTAGTTTCGAGACTATCGAAACTGGGGTGGTGCTCAGCTGGCACCGTTGCCAGCAGGGCACCGTTTACCCAGGGAAAGAAAGATGGCTACCGAGAAGGGGAAACCCACGGAGATATCCTCAGAGTGTGGTCCCCATTGCCCAACTGGCTGCACCATTGTCATCACTTCCCTTCCCCGGCCTGGCTGGCTGCCAAGGAAGTGGGGCAGTCCTGGGTGAGCAGAAAGCCCTATGGACTCTGTCTTTCCCCCAGATATCTTCACACGAACCCAGTCCTTACTGCTCTTTTGTTCTCACAATTGGTTCAATCCCAGGTTCACCAAGCAACGGAGAGAAGACTCACCGGGTCAAACCAGCCTGCCAGCTGTCTCCTAGCTGGCTGGTCTTGAATTCAGGCCTAGTGAGAACTGTCAGGATGGTGCAGGCACTTAGGATTCTGTGGCCTTTTGTTTATTCATTCATCCCACAAATACTTATTGCAAGCTTACCATGTGCTAGGGTCAGCACCAGAAATACAATGGGGAAACAGTTCTTGCCTCCTGGAGCAGATAGGCGGTGAAAGAAAGACTTTAAGCTCATGGTAATCCAAATAAATACAGAGCCATAAATGGTGCCAAGTTCTAGGAAGGAAAAAGAGGTTTTTGAGAGATGTAAGAGGAACCTGCCATGTTGCATTTATGACAAATATTCCACAAATGGAAAACTTTGCATTCTCTGCAGGCCTGGTTTTCCTGGTACTGCTCTTGGGGAGCTGGTGGGATAGGTGTGCAGTGTGGAGGCAGGTTAGGGGGACCCCCAGCATTTCCATGGCCACAGAGCAGGCGTTCTGAGGCTGAACTCCCTGGAGCCACCAGCAGTGTGCCTGGCCCTGGTCTACTGCTTCTTTGGAAGAAGGTTCTGAGCCACTTGGTGCTCTCCCTGGTAAAGCCAAAACTTCTGGTCTCTGGGACTTGAGAAATTCTGTTTCTCTCGTGTATGCATTTGGGGCACCAGAGGCAGGGTTGCCAGAGTTAGCAAATAAAAAAAATAGAGAACACCCACTTCAATTTCAATTTCAATGAGCAACAAATAATTTTTAGTATAGGTATGCCCCAAATGGAATTAAAATCTAACTGGGTGTCTTGTATTTTATTGGCTACCCATTTCAGGGGCATTGCCTTGCCCTGAGAGAAATGAGAATTCGGAGCACACTGGTTTCTCAGTTGTGTCTTTGGGATCCATCTGCTTTCGTCCACCATCACGGCTCCAGGGACCAAGTCACCACCCTGTGCCACCTGGACTCCTGCCAGGCTCCCCCCACCCCCCCGCCCCACTCCCTGTCCTGCCACACGTGCCTATCTCCCCACCCGCCAAGGGGCGCCATGCCAAAGCCCTTTTAATTCTTTTCAGGGAGTGACTGCAGATTCGGTTTGTCTAGACTCTTAGCACTCCTTACCTGTTTCAAAAACTAGGATGTTGTTTCTTAGTTTCTGTGATCTTTACGTTTCTCTCTCGCAGTCCGTGGTCCGGGTCCAGCCCTTCGATTCGGTCCCTCCGGGCTTTCCCAGCGCCCGGCGCCCCCGCGTGGCCAGGCGGCGCCTGCCCCTCGCTGCGCCCCCGCCGCTCCCGCGCTGCCGGGTGCGGGGGTCGCCCCGCGTCTCCTGGGGCGGGAACAGTCGCCGACGTGGGCCAGCCCCTAAGAAGCCTCCTCATTAGTGGAATTAGAATGTCCTGGCCACCGTTTCATCCCTCGTGCGGTGTCTGTCCTCTGCACACCTCGTGCGGTGTCTGTCCTCTGCACACCCATGCCGCCCTCTGTCCCCTGCCCCCCCGCCCCCCTTGAAGGGCCGAGTTGACAGCACTGCCCTGGCCGGGGGAGGGACAGCGAACCCCCTGGGGCTGTTGGGGCTGGAGGCTTTGCATTTGAGTGGCCAGAGCTGAGCAGGAGGGCTGGGACTTGGACTGGCTGATCCCCCGAGGGCCCTGCTGGGACTGAGATCCTGGACTCCCCCGACCCCAGGGTCTCAGAGCAGGGAGGGCCCCGGAGGCCCATGGCCCGCTTGCTCCCCGCTTCCCTCTCGGCAACTGGGGCACCCGCGCTGAGAAAGGGTCACAGCAGCCTGGGGCTGCCCTGTCCTTGCCGTGAATGCCACTACCCAGGTTGGCGGTCCATTTCGGGGAACAGCCTGTAGTCTCCCCACTTCTCCTGGCTGAGGCAGAGAACCTCCACCAGAAGAGCTGTGTTACCTTGGGCATGTCTCTTAAATGCTCTGAGCCTCAGTTTTCTCTCCAGCAAAACAGGGTTTTCAATACCCATCTTTAGGGCCTCACATTACGGCAGAGACCCCCTTGAGGAAGCGAGAGAAAGGAAGTGAACATGCTTGTCCTTGTTAAAGCTGTGCAGATGTTGGTGACTATTATTTCAACTACAGGACTTCCTGAGACCACGTGTGTGGACACCGCACTTGACAACGGCCGTAAGGCTCACCGGGTGCGGGCCCAGCAGCAGGCATGTGGGGATTGTCCGCCCTGCTCTGAGACAAGTGAGAACGCAGTTCTTGGCTTGAACCCCTCCAGGTCCCATCCGCTTCCACCAGGCTGCTTTGGCCTGCTTCTAGCCTCTTTCTCTCTCTAGAAGCAATTCAGGCTGCCCGGCAGCTGTACGGTCAGAACGCGCTGGGGTTGGAGGTGGTTTGGAGATGACCTGATGCCCTCTGTACCTGGGAGTCGCCAGTGGAGCGCCCACATGTCCCACCCCCACATCTTACACTCATGCTCCCCTTATTTGCCTCCCTGCCAAGGATTTCCATGGCAAAGGCTTTTGTCCTTTCCGGTAGACGTTGCAGGCGCAGTCTGCCCATCTCTCCTCTGTGTTACCCTTCTCCATCTCATAAGAAGAGATTAAGTTAATGCTTAATTGGTACAGAGTTTCTGTTGGGCGATGGAACTGTTTTGGTAACGGATGATGGTGGTGGTGGCACAACACTGTGAGTTGAATTGTGAATTGGTAACTTGAAAGTTGTTAAAATGGGAACCGTTGTATTGCATATATGTTACTGCAAGAAAAACAAAAACAAGAACAGACCAAAACAAAAAAAAACTAAGGCTGGAAAGATTGAAGGCAAAAAAGAAAAGATGTTTCTTGGGTATCTTTTTTTTTTTTTTCTGTGTATCTTATTTTCATCCCTGGGCTAGACTGAATTTCTGGGGGTGCTCCTCAGCCCAAGGGTCAGCAGGAGGGAGTCGCACTGCCTCTCAGTTGTGTAAACCATTGTGGTCTCCAGTCTGGGGAATTTGGAACTGGCACAGCAGAGTTGACACCAAATTACAGTTTTCTCTTGCTCGCTTCTGGGACCCTCAGGTCCTCAAGCATTTAAAACAGTAAGAAAAAAGTCCCTTCTGAGGCGGGAGTGCAGGGTTGTGGGAGGATGGGGTTCACCAAAAGGAAGGCACAGGCTTTTCCTGCCTCCCTGAGGAAGAGGTTGTAAAACCTGCTGAGGACCTTGGAAGAAAAACTGTGGGGAAGCCTCCTCAAGCACCCACAAAAAGCCTTAAGAGTCCAAGTGCAAACCCGCCAGGGCGGGGGAGTTACATGCCCCTGGCCCGTCCACCAGGGTCCCTTGGGGGAAATTATAACCTTCTTAGAAAACGTGGCCGTTGGAAAAATAAGTGCCCCATCAAGCCCTGGTAACTTCTACAATTTGCTCCTGTACTTGAAACCTCTCACTTACCAAGCCTCCTAAATTTTCTGGAGATGCCATCAAGTCCTCCATCCAATTGCCTTAGTATAAAATTAAGCCCCTGAGACATCATCTTCGGCTTCTAGCCTTGAGTGGTCCCGTCTCAGAAGCGAGGGTCCTTGGATGTTGTCCTGCCTATGTTAGACGCACTGACAGGCCTTCTTAAGTGAAGCTGTTTCGTTGAGATGAGCTCCTCCGCTGGCTAACCTGAATTTTTAAGTCTTGCAGTTGGACATAGACCAGAATGGGGGAAGGCCCTCGCCTCAAATGAAGCCTGGATTACGAAGGGCCAACCAGGTGGAAGGATAACGTATTTTAAATGAAGAGTTTTAATTTAGCGGTGGCAATGAGTAGATACTGAAGTTTAAATATGTGTGGCTGTACACAACTCAGTTTTAACTTATGAGGTGATCCCTTTTTTCCGGAGAAAGGATTTTGCTCACTTAGAAACAAAAGGCTGGAACGTTACAAATACATTTTAAATTTGTTGAATTAAAAATGACATATAGAGACCTCAGGGTCTCATCTTCTTGGAAAGGTGCCCTCCCAATAAACGGTTAATCTGTAAATGGGTAAAAAAGCCTGAAATATGTTGGATTTTTTTGTGTCTATCTTTACTGAATGTGATTTATTTTTAGCCAGATAGGATGAGTGACACCGGATGTCTGTGTGTGGAATTAAAAAGTATAAGAATTGTACTTTTTTTCCTTTTCTCTGTTCATTAGAGAATTTGCAGTTTTACAGAAGAATCATGCATGAAATACTGAGTTCCCATATACCACCCTACTATTCACACCTTGCATTAATGGGGTACTTTGTTATAACTCATGAAAAAACATTTTTATAATTGTGCTATTAGCTATACATTTTCATTAGGATGCACTGTTGTGTTACGTTTTTTTTTAATTTTTAAATTTCTTTTACACGGGCAGGCCCCGGGAATTGAACCTGGGGTCTCCAGCATGGCATTCAAGAACTCTGCCACTGCGCCACCGTTGCCCACCCTAAACTTTGCTTTTAAATTTCTATTCTAGTAGCCTATATCCAATGTAAAATTTCCCTCTTTTAACCACATTCAAATATGTACCAGGCAATTTTAAGCTTCCTGCACTCCAGTTTTCTTGCGCCCCCACTCAGCTGTCCCTCTTACGGTCATTCCCGACATCTTTTCTGCGAATTCTCAGGGACTTTTTTCAGTCTTCATCTCAGGGCTCAACAGCATTTGGCACCTGGATTAACTTTCTTATTTCCCCCCTACCTTCTGGAATACTTCTCTCTATTGAATTTAGAATAAGACTTCGAGGGAGCCGGGCTGCCGGGTGGGATGGCACAGCTCTGCAGGTCTAGAACGTAGTACATTTATGCCAACTTAACTCACATGAGACTGTGGTATAGCAAATGCCAGTTCATTAAATTTTAGCCATTACCATGCTTTCCTTTCTTACTTAAATGCAAATATAATCATGTTGGCTCCCATTTTTCATAGGCCCTACAGGATTAGGTAAAAACTGCTTAGCCTGGCATTTAAGGCCTGTACAACGTGGCCTTGAACCAACTTTCTAATCGGTTCTCTTATGTCATTCATGTACTTCCTATAGGCCATTTTCACTGAAATGTCCTTTTCTGATCTTTTCACAGGTCAAGTTCTTTTCTTAATTGAAGGTCAAGATCAAATTTCATTTTCTCTCAAAGCCTTCCCTGATCAGCCCAGCGCCTAGAGCAGGCCATAGAAATTGCTCCCCATTCTGTTAGTACGGCCCTTACCTTATTAGGTTATAACTAACCATGTACTCGGGCCTGCCTCCTCCACTGGACACTCCCTGCACCCATGCCTGCCTCCTCCACCGGACACTCCCTGCACCCAGGCCTGCCTCCTCCACTCCTTGAGGACCAGGCCCTATTTCATCCACCAAGGTTACTGAGCATTTAGCACACTGAGTAAACACAGGAATCTGAATTTGCATTTCTTGCATTTATTTCTATTTCTTTCCCAAGTTCTTATAAAAGTTGATTTTGAAAATGTCAGCCTGTCTCAGGTGTCCTTAGAGGAAAGAAGAAAGAGGCTGCTTGTTCATGTAGGGCCCGAGAAAAAGCACATCCCTGGGGCCCTGGGGCGTGACTGCTGGGGACAAGTGAGGGGCCCACACCGAGGTGAAAATACAGGGAGGAAAGACAAATGGTGAGTCAGCTGTTTCTCTCCACTTGGAAACTTCCTTTTAAGATCTCTTCCTTCAGACATGGAGACTTTTGACATTTTACGTGGAAGGCACTGCTCGCCTGCAGCTTCTCTGTGCAGGGGCTCTTTTTGTGTGCAGCGGGTGGAGGTCGGCTTCCCGATTGGGAACTGTCTCGGGTGAATAACAAGAAAGAAGAAAAGAGAGTTGGTCCATGGTTGCCCATAAGAGTTTCTTAGAGCTGCAGTGACAAATTACCACAAACTTTATAGCTTAAAACAAAAGAAATGTATTCTCTTACAGTCCTGGAGACCAGGAGTTTGATATCAGGCTGTTAGAGGGCCACATTCTCTCTGGGGTCTCTAGGAAAGAATCCTTCCTTCCCTCTTCCAGCTTCTGGTGGCCCCGGGTATTCCTTGGCTTTTGGCAGCCTCGTTCCAGCCTCTGCCTTCACCTTCGCATGGCCTCTTCCCCTGCGTGTCTCTGTCGTCACACTGGATTCTCCTCACTGGGCCCGTGTCTCTTTTTTTCTTTTAAGGACACCAGTCATGTTGGATTAGGGGCCACCCTAATTTAGTATGACTTCATCTTAACTTGATTACATGTGCAAAGACCATATTTTCAAATAAATACTGGAGGTCAGGACTTCACATCTTTTGGGGGGACACAATTCAAGCCATAACGATGGCAGGCATCCCAACACCCTGTTTCCACCTGGTCACAGCACAAGTCCGATAACCTGGATAAATATAGTAAGACACATCTTAGGAGACAAGGAGATGGACGCTTTTTCTTCCTTGAACTGTCAGTTTCTGAACCAGCCTCTCTGCTTCCGTTCCTACTCTCCACAGTGCATCCTCTGCACAGCAGCCCAACTGTTCTTTTACCTGGAATATATTCCTTTGTCTTTACAACCCAGAGCCTCCCTAGAATAGCAGAGACAGGCTGGCCTTTCTCAAGTGAGTTAAGTTGCAGTTCTTAAGCTGTGAATATGTCCTAACTCATTTTTAACAGGATGATACCTGGACTCTGAAGACAGGCTGCTGGCGTCTGGGACACCTCTGTCACATGGGAAGGTACATGGCCAGTGTCTGCTGATCCTTAGCTCCCGGGTTTCGTTGCTTTCAGCGTCTGGCTTCAGTGGCTTCCTCTTTGAGCTTCTGAGGGTCCTTTGTTAGCTTCTCCGGGGCTTTTTTCTCTGTAAGCTTCCCTTTGTTCTGTTTTATTTTTTAATATGGGCAGGCACGGGGAATTGAACCCGGGCCTCCAGCATGGCAGGTGAGAACTCTGCCTGCTGAGCCACTGTGGCCCGCCCCCTATGTACAAATCTTGATCATATACCTGTGTATTAAGCCATCACTTTGTGAAATGAAACCAATATGCAGAATTTTGGCCACTATACCTTTGTAGGTCTCTATCATCTCACTGTAAAGAGGTCTTAATCATCTTACCATATCCTCTCTCTCCTAGTGGCCGCCAGTCTCCACTTTCTAGCAGCTTTGAGCTGTCAGCTATTTGAATGCTGAGGTCCTCAAACTGAAAGTGAAGGAAAACAGTTGAACCAAAATTCTATACACTTAGGGGCGCACAGAACTAAACAGGGTGAGACACTATGAGTGACTCTAGACTAAAGAGATTGATCTTGCAATTCCTTAGCAGAAAGCAGTCTCAAACAAAACAAAACAAAAATAATAGAAAAATTTGAACTATATTAGGCAATTGGATAGCTTGCATTAATGTTGTATTGTTATTATGAAACCACTTTCTTCTCAGATAAAAATAAAAGTAATTGTTCATTTTGTTGGGAATCTAGATCTTTAGCATAAGAGAAAAAGAAGTACAATTACAGGAACACTGTGCTATTAGACCTAGATTGGAAGAGTCAACATTAACTCGTGCTTTTAAAAGAACAAAATCAGTTAAATTTAAAACACATACCCTTTGTAACTCTGTCTGTTGAAATGGCCCAGGAGCATGTGACACCACAATGTACTTTGGCTTCTACATCCTGGAGTCTGATACTCTTTTGCCCCTGAAAGCACATTGGGAGAAATGGCTGACTCATGATTTGGGCTGAAAGTTCAAGGTGAGCCTGAAAAACATGTTGGACACTTTGAGAGGCAGTGAGGTCAAAAGGGAACAGGGGCCAGTTTGAAAGGGGCCCCTGCTGGCTGAAATTGAGACAACGTGAGTATCAAAGTAGAGCGCTGGCTGTGGGGAATAGGCAGACAGTTAATCTGAAAGGTCATGAGTCCAAAATGACACGCAAAAAGGAGCAAAAGTTTACATCAAGGAAGGTGAATTTAAAAAATAGAATGTATTTTCGATGAGTCTTTTTAATAGAATAATGTTATTATTATGGAAGCTAATAAACACGAATACATCAGTCAGAAGGTATTTTATGACTCAGATGGGAAAGAAGTTGAATGACCCCATAAATTGTGACCCTGAGTCAGACAATGTCACACAAAATATCAAAATTCAATTGGGGTAACAAAATGAAAGGACAAACCAAGACTGGGAGAAACTACTTGCAAAACACATATCTGACAAATGATTTGTGTCCAAAATAGACAAAGAGTTCTTAAAATTCAATAATAAAACAAAAAATCCATTAAAAAACAGATTTGGACAGAAACCTCACCACAAGTACATATAGATGCAAATAAGCACATGAAAAGACACTCAACATCATGTCATTAGGAAATTGCAAATTGAAACAACAATGAGGCACCACTGCACACCTACTAGAACTGACTGCATGCAAAAAACTGTAAACACCAAATGCTGGCAAGGATGTGGAGAAATATAGACTTTCATTCATTGCTGGTGGGAATGCAAAATTGTATGATGCCTTTGGATGAATTTGGCAGTTTCTTACAATGCTAAACATAGACTTACCATATAATCTAATAGTCACACTCTTAAGTATTTACCCAACTGTGTTGAAAACTTATGTTCACACAAAGACCTCCTTCGAGATGTCCTTCGACAGCTGAATGAATAAACTGTGCTACATCCATACTAAGGAATATGCTCAGTGATAAAAAGAAATGACCTATCAAGTCATTAAAGGACCTGGGGAAGAAACTTAAATGCATATTGCTGAGGTAAAGAAGCCAGTCTGAAAAGGCTGTATACTCTGTGACTCCAACAATATGCCATTCTGAAGATGAGCAGTTGCCAGTGGCTGGGGGTGGGGTGGGGGGAGGGATGAAATGGAGCGCCGGGAGTTTACAGGGTGGTGGAACAATTCCTCATGATACTGTAATTGTGGATCCATGGCATCATGCATTGTCAAAATGGGAACGATAGACTTTAGCTACTGATAATGTATTCATACTGGTTCATCAATTGTAACAAATGTACCACATTAACGCAAGATGTTAATAACGGGAAATTATGGATGGGGAGAAGGATATATTGAACTCTGTGCTCTCTGCTCATTTTTAATGTAAACCTAAAATAGTTCTAAGAAGTTAAAAAAATTGAATCGGGATATTTTTTATTATACCCCTGTATGAAGAGAACCTGTAAAATTAATGGTTAAATACTGGGGTTTGATGGATGCTGGCCAGTGGTCAGTCCCTTCATTTCTCCCTGCACATAGTTCCTGAGTAAATAGCAAAAGCTCTGTTGAAAAATTTTTTTGAGTCTGTGGTCTGATTTCCACAACACTGATGAAAAAGTATTTTCCAATGAGTAAATCAACAGAAACCGCATAATAATCCCTACAAAGATGACAAATTGGACAGTGGGTGCCATCAGTTCAAAGAGTGCTTCAGCATTTCACTTTAGTCAAAACACACCCACACTTGCACATGCACCGACACATACAAATGCGAAGAACTTGAAATGCTCTGAAAACCTGCAGTTCTTCTGTAAAGGAAGCTCTTTAGAGTCTTTTTCAAACTTGACAACAATCCGAAAAAATGTATGTGACATTGCCAATATCTGTTTGTGAAAATGAGCGGAACTTTTCTAAACTATCCATAAGAAAGAGCACATTTTGATCAACTACGCTAGAGGAAAAATCAGATTACCTTCCTCTTGTCTCTCAAGACAGGGCCACTACAAAACTGACCTATAGAGAGGTACTCACCAGAATGTGAGAAACGGAGTAGTACAAAGGCAT
The DNA here is from genome assembly GCF_023851605.1 of Tamandua tetradactyla. Lineage (NCBI taxonomy): Eukaryota > Metazoa > Chordata > Mammalia > Pilosa > Myrmecophagidae > Tamandua > Tamandua tetradactyla. The sequence goes on from NC_135341.1 coordinate 81,026,522, forward strand.
GTCAAGCAGTTTGACATGTTGTGATTTACTTTCTGATTTCTAACTAAATCTTCACTTTTGTGTCTAATTCTGTATTCAAACTTTGTATTATTTTTCATAAAGAGGTGTCAAGTTGTTCATGCTTCAGGGGCCCACCAAACCTGGAATCAATCCTGCAGGATTGTCTTCAGTAGCAAATCAGCTCTGCAGCTCTCTATCTGGACTGTGACCGTTTGTCCCTGTGGCCACCTGCTGTCTTCTTCCCTAGGTGCAGGCTGGATCTGTTCTCTCTTAGCAATTCACAGACCCTGAGCTCCCTGACTTTCCCAGCTCCAGGAATCATCAGTTATCAACTCCTGAATCTGAGTCTCTTGGTTCACATTCTTTTGGAAGAGGGTCTGCTTAAGCCAGCGCATGGGTTGGGAGTCCAACCTCGGTCAAAACAATTTTGACCATGGAGCCAGGGTCCTATGAGAAAGCCAAGGGCCAGGGCCCACCACATGATGAGAGTGGTTAGAACCCACCAATGTGTCTCCAGCAGGAACCACCAAAGCCCTCTGGCTGAGGGTGGAGGCTGTCTTGAGTGGAAAGCATTGCAGCCCCCTGGGCCCAGCACCTCTTGGCTGTGGTTGTCTCCTTTCTGGGGCCCTGCAGGCTGGCAGGGGGTTGAGCAGCAGCTCAGGGACGGTGGGCAGACCCAATTATGGCTGGGGCCCCCAAGCTGGCAGCAGCACCCTGGACAACAGGTGGTGGTGAAGGGAAGGGAGTCTGGTGGTGTCATCAGCGGGTGAGGTGCTTCAGAAGAAGTATGGGTAGAACTTGTGGTTGGGGCCAGCTTCGTGGGCCTGTGGCCAGTGCAGTAGCACCGGGCCTCATGCTCAAATGGGCCCCACACTTGGGGTCTCATGTTGAGAGATTCTTAGTAATTTCATCTTGGAACCTGTGCTTTGTAAGAGCATCTGATGGGCAATAGGGTGTGTGCCGGGGACCGCTGGGGCTCGCATTCGGCTGCCTCCCCCAGGTGGGTCTGCCTCATGCCCTGGCACCCTGGGACTGTCCAGTCGCCCTGCCCCTACTCCCGCTTCATGTCTCCTGCTGCGTCTGCCCAGCAGGGACTGGGGTACCCTTGCAGGGAGGGTTGGGATCAGGTCCACCATCCTGTGAGGCCTTGAGTCATGGTGCGGGGTGAGTCTTTCATCCACTCCCTAGTCAGGTATGGAGGGAGTCCCAGCATGGAGGTTTAAAGATCCTTGGGGGAGTCAACCCTTTGCTGTGGGTTGGGGTGCTGGGCCTCTAGGAAGGGCAGATACCTGCTTGACCTCCCCAGATGAGGTGCAGCTCCGGCCAGCCCTGGGGCAGGGGCCGCAGACTCCCCGAGTGTCTGCACTTGCCTGTGCCTGGGGGATCCTCTTTGGCTCCTTCCAAGCTTCCTGAGTCTGAACTGTGTTTACCTCTTCTGGCCTGCTAGAGGGACTCTCTGGGGACAAGCCATGAAAGGGAATTGTATAGTTCTGGTCATTTGGCACATGAACTAAATGTTTTGATATTTGCATTTAAAATTGGCATTGCATAATATAAAGTTCAACAGTAAAATTCATAACAATAATTTAAATGTTTAATTTTTTTTTATTTAGAATGACATGAAACACCAAACTAAAAACACTAGAGACTGCGGAAGAAAGGAAAAAGCTTTACACCTTTAACTGCAGTATACGTTTTCCTGCTTTGTGCACAAGGGGTCTGGCATTTTCATGTTGCACTAAGTTCCCCAGATTACACAGTTAGCCCTGCCTGTGGTCAGTGTGTGTGGCCAATGAAGAGGATGGAGGAGATAAGACTCTGAGTCTGGGGAATGTCAGAGACGGGGAAGGTAAATGGGCCATACTTGGAGGCGAGGATGACACATTTGTTGGGATGTGTTGGGTTGGGGGTGACGGCAGTAGGAGTAGCACTTTTCAACACAGGGTGGAACAGTATGTGTAGTGCAAGGTAAGAGAATAGAGAATTGAGGTTGATCTGAGGTCCATGTGTTCTCTCTTTCCATCCTTGGAGTATTCTAGAACCTGAGGGAGCTGTTTGTTAGCATCTTAAAAAAAATTTTTTTTAAAACAGTTTTTATTATGAAATATAACATATATACAAAATAGCAATAAATTTTAGAGTACATTTTAGCAAGTAGTTATGGAACAGATATCAAAGTTTGGTATGGGTTACACCATTTCAACAATTTCAGGTATTTCCTTCTAGTCGCTCCAAGACACTGGAGACTAAAGAGAAATATCAATATAATGATTCACTGGTCATATTCACTTGTTAAATCCTATCTTCTCTGTTATAACTTCTCCTTCTCCTCCCATCCTTCTCCCAGTCTTTAGAGGTATTTAGGCTATGCCCATTCTAACTTTTTCATGTTGAAAAGGGTGTCAACAATATAAGGTAGGGGAATGGACCTGGTTGATGTTCTTGGAGTGACTAGCACCTCTGGGTTTCAGGGTTTGTCAGCATCTTGTACTGCTCAGAGAAGAGGCTGTGGGTTGGGCAGGAGGGCTGTTTTCAATATAGGGGCTGAGGGTCCCACTGCATGGAGCTTGGGAGGGCTGGAGTGATAATGAGTGGAGAGGTGGCAGTTTACTCCCTCTAGATGCATGGAAGTAGGAAGGAATCAAGGGGAGAAAATCAAGAGTGGCCGGAGTAGCAGATTCCAGCCTCTGGTGCATGCCAAGGTTATTTTGAGAATGACTCACTTGAGAAGATGACTGGGCCTTTCGCTCTACCACTTGAAGAATTCCCTGGGGTGATTTTGGTATCTGCCATTGAAAAAATAAAAAAGAAAGGAAAAATAAAACTGGGTTATTTGGAAGCATGGCTAGGGTTCATTCAGCTGGAGGCTGCTGCTGTTTAGAAATACGTTTTGATCCTAGTATAGTTGGTCCCTTGCTGTATGAGCTTGGATATACCATTGACCCAACTCTCACATTCAGTTTCTGCCACAACAAACAGAGGAGCTTGTACTATATGGTCCTTGAGGGTCCTCTGGCTCTTCCTGACCTGCCCAGAAGAGTGGACACCTCTCATGAGAGCTGATGTAGGATGGATGAGCTTAGCATCCTGGAGAACCTCAGTGCCAGAGGCAGTGGAGCAGAGGGACCAAGGGCTTTGCCCAGCTACAGCCTCCTTTGAGTTTTGACTCTTCCTTGGGCAAGTCACTTAACCTCTTTGAGCTTCAACTCCTCACCTAGAAAACAGAACTAATAGCCAGTACTTCCCGTGTTGGGATGGGTAGAGAAGTAGATGAGATACAGTATTTAAAGTTCTTACTGCAGTGGCTGGTGCATGGTGGTCCTTGATGATTCCAGTCTGCCAAGTCTCTTGCTGACTGGGCAGATGCTCTGCCTCTAAATGGGGTGTGGGCACTGGGGTGTGTGTGTGTGTGTGTGTGTGGTTATATGGGTTGCACCTGTGCTAAGCAAATGCAGTTCCTGAGGCATCTGTGTTGCCTCTCTGGGCCTAGATTTCCTATCTGCAACAGTGGGTAGTGCTCAGTCCCCCTCCACCTGCCCCTTACCTTGGTTGTTGGAGTTTCAGGCCTTGGCTGCCCAGTGAAGGCCAGGCTGGGACGATAGTGTAGCCACAAGACAGGATAGGAGCCTGATGAGCCATGGTCACTCAGAGCCTACTGAGACTGTAGAAGTGGAGGGAGAGTTTGACTATGTGGTATCTGCATTTGCATGGGTTTTTATCCCTAAGTCCTGAGTCCCCTCTTAGGTTCCTTATTGTGTGGGAAGAAGGGCTTCCTATGGCTCATGTGGGAATAAGGGTGAGCTTACCCCTTATTCCCCTTCTTGATGGAAGACTGGATCCATGTACTGAATGAAGAGGTTGGGTGTCCTATCCAGTGAACTAGAGCTACAAAACTCTAGGAGTAAAAAATTTCCATTTTTATCTTTTTTGGTTTTTTTTTGGGTGCATGGTCCGGGAATCGAACTTGGGTCTTCTGGAATCATCAAGGACCAGATAGGATAGCAAGCATCCTATCACTGCATTTTTATAATTTCCAAGTACAATTCAGAGCTTTAATTTCATTCACAATGTTGTGTTACCATCACCACCACCTATTACCAAAACTTTTCCATCATTCCAAACAGAAACTTTGTACCAATTAAGTATTAACTCCCATTCTCCCTGGTAACCTGTACGCTAATTCCCAATTTTTATGAATTTGAATTTTCTAATTATCTCATATTAATAAGACCATGCAATATTTGTCCTTTTGTGTCTGGCTTATTTCACACAACATAATGTCTTCAAAGCTCTTCCATGTTGTAACATCACGTATCAGAACTTCATTACTCTTTTCAGCCAAATACTATTCCATTGTATGTATATACCACGTTTAGTTTATCCATTATTCTGTGTTTGGATATAGGATTGCTTACACTTTTGACAATTATGAATGATGTTGCTATGAACATCAGTGTGCAAATATTTGTTCAAATCCCTACTTTCAATTCTTTTGGGTATATACCCATAATTGGGATTATTGAGTCATATGGTAATTCCATATTAAACTTTCTTTTACACAGAAGCGCTACCATCCCCATCAAGAATATATGAGGGTTTCTGGACTTCCTGGAAGATGGCGGCTTAGTAAGACGCGTGGATCTTAGTTTCTTCTCCAGGACACCTACTAGGGGAGTAGAAACGATACAGAAAGTGCCCAAAGCCACAACAGAGATAAAAAAGACAGCGTACCCCATCCTGGAACGGCTGGCTGGCTGAGAGAAGCAGCTCGGGTGAGATCGCCGAGGCGCGCGGGCCTTACCGGGCGGGGTGGCAAGCGGCCGGAGTTACTCCCTTCCCCCTTCCCGGGCCGGCTGGGAGAATTGGAGAGGCGGTCCCCTGAAACCAAGGTGGCTGGCGCCCACACCACGCGCAGCCCCCGGACCAACTGAGAGAATTGGATCGGAAACCCCCAGGACGCGGAGAACGGTGACGGGTGGGGGAGGCCCCTTCCAAACCCGTGACTCCCGGGGAACGTGCACTCTCTCGGGCGGGCCGCTGCCGCTGGCGCCCTCCCGCCACGCTTGTTGCCCAGGGCCGACTAGGAAATTCGGACGGGCTCTTTCCCTGGCTGCGGCGACCAGCAACCCTCCCTGCGTTCGGACCCCGGGCCAGCTCAAGCCGTTTCGGCTAGCGAACCCCCAGGACGGCGAGAGTTTTCCAAAGTTTAAGGTCCCACAGCACCTTTTACTGGTGGGACCCGCAGACAAACGTGTGCCACGAGCGCCACCTACTGGGCAGGATAAGAAAAACAGAACCCAGAGATTTCACAGAAAAATATTACAACCTTGCTGGGTCCAACACCAAGAGAAATCTGAATAAATGCCCAGACGCCAGCAGCAGAAGACAACTGTCCACGCTCAAAAGATTGAGAATATGGCTCAGTCAAAGGAACAAACCAATAGCTCAAATGAGACACAAGAGCTGAGACAACTAATGCTGAATATACGAACAGAAATGGAAAACCTCTTCAAAAATGAAATCGATAAATTGAGGGAGGACATGAAGAGGACATGGGCTGAACATAAAGAAGAAATAGAAAAACTGAAAAAGCAAATCACAGAACTTATGGAAGTGAAGGACAAAGTAGAAAAGATAGAAAAAACAATGGATACCTACAATGATAGATTCAAAGAGACAGAAGATAGAATTAGTGATTTGGAGGATGGAACATCTGAATTCCAAAAAGAAACAGAAACTATCGGGAAAAGAATGGAAAAATTTGAACAGGGTATCAGGGAACTCAAGGACAATATGAACCGCACAAATATACGTGTTGTGGGTGTCCCAGAAGGAGAAGAGAAGGGAAAAGGAGGAGAAAAACTAATGGAAGAAATTTTCACTGAAAATTTCCCAACTCTTATGAAAGACCTAAAATTACAGATCCAAGAAGTGCAGCGCACCCCAAAGAGATTAGACCCAAATAGGCGTTCTCCAAGACACTTACTAGTTAGAATGTCAGAGGTCAAAGAGAAAGAGAGGATCTTGAAAGCAGCAAGAGAAAAACAATCCATCACATACAAGGGAAACCCAATAAGACTATGTGTAGATTTCTCAGCAGAAACCAGGGAGGCTAGAAGACAGTGGGATGATATATTTAAATTACTAAAAGAGAAAAACTGCCAACCAAGACTCCTATATCCAGCAAAATTGTCCTTCAAAAATGAGGGAGAAATTAAAACATTCTGAGACAAAAAGTCACTGAGAGAATTTGTGACCAAGAGACCAGCTCTGCAAGAAATACTAAAGGGAGCACTAGAATCAGAACCAAAAAGACAGAAGAGAGAGGTATGGAGAAGAGTGTAGAAAGAAGGAAAGTCAGATATGATATATATATAATACAAAAGGCAAAATGGTAGAGGAAAATATTATCCAAACAGTAATAACACTAAATGTTAATGGATTGAATTCCCCAATCAAAAGACATAGATTGGCAGAATGGATTAAAAAACAGGATCCTTCTATATGCTGTCTACAGGAAACACATCTTAGACCCAAAGATAAACATAGGTTGAAAGTGAAAGGTTGGGAAAAGATATTTCATGCAAATAACAACCAGAAAATAGCAGGAGTGGCTATACTAATATCCAACAAGTTAGACTTCAAATATAAAACAGTTAAAAGAGACAAAGAAGGACACTATATACTAATAAAAGGAACAATTAAACAAGAAGACATAACAATCATAAATATTTATGCACCGAACCAGAATGCCCCAAAATACGTGAGGAATACACTGCAAACACTGAAAAGGGAAATAGACACAAATACCATAATAGTTGGAGACTTCATCCCCACTCTCATCAATGGACAAAACATCTAGACAGAGGATCAATAAAGAAAAATAGAGAATCTGAATATTACTATAAATGAGCTAGACTTAACAGACATTTATAGGACATTACATCCCACAACAGCAGGATACACCTTTTTCTCAAGTGCTCATGGATCATTCTCAAAGATAGACCATATGCTGGGTCACAAAGCAAGTCTTAACAAATTTAAAAAGATTGAAATCATACACAACACTTTCTCGGATCATAAAGGAATGAAGTTGGAAATCAATAATAGGCAGAATGCCAGAAAATTCACAAATACCTGGAGGCTCAACAACACACTCTTAAACAACGAGTGGGTCAAAAAAGAAATTGCAAGAGAAATTAGTAAATACCTCGAGGCGAATGAAAATGAAAACACAACATATCAAAACTTATGGGATGCAGCAAAGGCAGTGCTAAGAGGGAAATTTATTGCCCTAAATGCCTATATCAGAAAAGAAGAAAAGGCAAAAATGCAGGAATTAACTGTTCAATTGGAAGAACTGGAGAAAGAACAGCAAACTAATCCCAAAGCAAGCAAAAGGAAAGAAATAACAAAGATCAGAGCAGAAATAAATGAAATTGAAAACATGAAAACAATAGAGAAAATCAATAAGACCAGAAGTTGGTTCTATGAGAAAATCAATAAGATTGATGGGCCCCTATCAAGATTGACAAAAAGAAGAAGAGAGAGGATGCAAATAAATAAGATCAGAAATGGAAGAGGAGACATAACTACTGACCTCACAGAAATAAAGGAGGTAATAACAGGATACTATGAACAACTTTACGCTAATAAATACAACAATTTAGAGGAAATGGACGGGTTCCTGGAAAGACATGAACAACCAACTTTGACTCAAGAAGACATAGATGACCTCAACAAACCAATCACAAGTAAAGAAATTGAATTAGTCATTCAAAAGCTTCCTAAAAAGAAAAGTCCAGAACCAGATGGCTTCACATGTGAATTCTACCAAACGTTCCAGAAAGAATTAGTACCAACTCTCTTCAAACTCTTCAAAAAAATCGAAGTGGAGGGAAAACTACCTAATTCATTCTATGAAGCCAACATCACCCTCATACCAAAACCAGGCAAAGATATTACAAAAAAAGAAAACTACAGACCAATCTCTCTAATGAATACAGATGCAAAAATCCTCAATAAAATTCTAGCAAATCGTATCCAACAACACATTAAAAGAATTATACATCATGACCAAGTAGGATTCATCCCAGGTATGCAAGGATGGTTCAACATAAGAAAATCAATTAATGTAATACACCATATCAACAAATCAAAGCAGAAAAATCACATGATCATCTCAATTGATGCAGAGAAGGCATTCGACAAGATTCAACATCCTTTCCTGTTGAAAACACTTCAAAAGATAGGAATACAAGGGAACTTCCTTAAAATGATAGAGGGAATATATGAAAAACCCACAGCTAATATCATCCTCAATGGGGAAAAATTGAAAACTTTCCCCCTAAGATCAGGAACAAGACAAGGATGTCCACTATCACCACTATTATTCAACATTGTGTTGGAGGTTCTAGCCAGAGCAATTAGACAAGAAAAAGAAATACAAGGCATCAAAATTGGAAAGGAAGAAGTAAAACTATCACTGTTTGCAGACGATATGATACTATACGTCGAAAACCCGGAAAAATCCACAACAAAACTACTAGAGCTAATAAATGAGTACAGCAAAGTAGCAGGTTACAAGATCAACATTCAAAAATCTGTAGCATTTCTATACACTAGTAATGAACAAGCTGAGGGGGAAATCAAGAAACGAATCCCATTTACAATTGCAACTAAAAGAATAAAATACCTAGGAATAAATTTAACTAAAGAGACAAAAAACCTATATAAAGAAAACTACAAAAAACCGCTAAAAGAAATCACAGAAGACCTAAATAGATGGAAGGGCATACCGTGTTCATGGATTGGAAGACTAAATATAGTTAAGATGTCAATCCTACCTAAATTGATTTACAGATTCAATGCAATACCAATCAAAATCCCAACAACTTATTTTTCAGAAATAGAAAAACCAATAAGCAAATTTATCTGGAAGGGCAGGGTGCCCCGAATTGCTAAAAACATCTTGAGGAAAAAAAACGAAGCTGGAGGTCTCGCGCTGCCTGACTTTAAGGCATATTATGAAGCCACAGTGGTCAAAACAGCATGGTATTGGCATAAAGATAGATATATCGACCAATGGAATCGAATAGAGTGCTCAGATATAGACCCTCTCATCTATGGACATTTGATCTTTGATAAGGCAGTCAAGCCAACTCACCTGGGACAGAGCAGTCTCTTCAATAAATGGTGCCTAGAGAACTGGATATCCATATGCAAAAGAATGAAAGAAGACCCATCTCTCACACCCTATACAAAAGTTAACTCAAAATGGATCAAAGATCTAAACATTAGGTCTAAGACCATAAAACAGTTAGAGGAAAATGTTGGGAGATATCTTATGGATCTTACAACTGGAGGCGGTTTTATGGACCTTAAACCTAAAGCAAGAGCACTGAAGAAGGAAATAAATAAATAAATGGGAACTCCTCAAAATTAAACACTTTTGTGCATCAAAGAACTTCATCAAGAAAGTAGAAAGACAGCCTTCACAATGGGAGACAATATTTGGAAATGATATATCAGATAAAGGTCTAGTATCCAGAATTTATAAAGAGATTGTTCATCTCAACAACAAAAAGACAGCCAACCCAATTACAAAATGGGAAAAAGACTTGAACAGACACCTCTCAGAAGAGGAAATACGGATGGCCAAGAGGCACATGAAGAGATGCTCAATGTCCCTGGCCATTAGAGAAATGCAAATCAAAACCACAATGAGATATCATCTCACACCCACCAGAATGGCCATTATCAACAAAACAGAAAATGACAAGTGCTGGAGAGGATGCGGAGAAAGAGGCACACTTATCCACTGTTGGTGGGAATGTCAAAGGGTGCAACCACTGTGGAAGGCAGTTTGGCGGTTCCTCAAAAAGCTGAATATAGAATTGCCATACGACCCAGCAATACCATTGCTAGGTATCTACTCAAAGGACTTAAGGGCAAAGACACAAACGGACATTTGCACACCAATGTTTATAGCAGCATTATTTACAATTGCAAAGAGATGGAAACAGCCAAAATCTCCATCAACAGAAGAGTGGCTAAACAAACTGTGGTATATACATACGATGGAGTATTATGCAGCTTTAAGACAAGATAAACTTATGAACCATGTAATAACATGGATGGACCTAGAGAATATTATGCTGAGTGAATCCAGCCAAAAACTAAAGGACAAATACTGTATGGTCCCACTGATGTGAACGGACATTCGAGAATAAACTTGAAATATGTCATTGGTAACAGAGTTCAGCAGGAGTTAGAAACAGGGTAAGACAATGGGTAATTGAAGCTGAAGGGATACAGACTGTGGAACAGGACTAGATACAAAAACTCAAAAATGGACAGCACAATAATACCTAATTGTAAAGTAATCATGTTAAAACACTGAATGAAGCTGCATCTGAGCTATAGGTTTTTGTTTTGTTTTGTGTTGTTTTGTTTTGATTTTACTATTATTACTTTTATTTTTTTCTCTATATTAACATTCTATATCTTTTTCGGTTATGTTGCTAGTTCTTCTAAACCAATGCAAATGTACTAAGAAATGATGATCATGCATCTATATGATGATGTTAAGAATTAATGATTGCATATGTAGAATGGTATGATCTCTAAATGTTGGGTTAATTTCTTTTTTTCCGTTAATTAAAAAAAAAAAAGAGAAGGGATAATTGGAGCTGAAGGGATACAGACTGTACAACGGGACTGGATATAAAAACTCAGAAATGGACAGCACAATACTACCCAATTGTAATGCAATTATGTTAAAACACTGAATGAAGCTGCATGTGAGGTATAGGTTTTTTGTTTTTGTTTTTTTTGTTTTTTTTCTTTCTATTATTGGTTTAATTCTTATTCTGTTGTCTTTTTATTTCTTTTTCTAAATCGATGCAAATGTACTAAGAAATGATGAATATGCAACTATGTGATGTTATTAAGAATTACTGATTGTACATGTAGATTGGAATGATTTCTAATTGTTTTGTTAATTCTTTTTTTAATTAATAAAAAAAAATTGATAGAAAAAAAAGAATATATGAGGGTTTCTATTTCTCCACATCTTTACCAACACTTGTTATTTTCCATTCTTTAAAAAATAATAGTCATTTTAGTGGGTATGAGACAGTATTTATTTGTGTTTTCCAATGGCTAATGATGTTGAGCATATTTTCATGTGTTTACTGTCCATATATATATTTTCTTTGGACATCTTTGTTTTTTGGGTATTTGTATATCTTCTTTCATCCTTGACCCATTAAAATTTGTGTGTGTGTGTGTGTGTGTATGCTGTTAATTTGTAGGAATTCTTTCTATAGTCTGGATATGAAACCTTTACCAGATATATGCTTTCCAAATATTTTCTACCATTATCTTGGTTGTCTTTTCACTTTTTGAATAATGTTCTTTGATGCTCAAAGTTTTTAATTTTGATGGAGTTCAATTTATATGTTTTTTTGCTGTTGTTATTTGTGCTTTTGGTGTAAAGTCTAGGAATCCACTACCTAATAATATAGCTTGAAGAGCTTTCCTTATGCTTTCTTGTAGGAATTTTATAGTTTTAGTCTTTATAGTTAGGTCTCTGATCCATTTTCAGTTAATTTTTGCATACAGTATGAATGAAGTAGGGGCCTACTTTCATTCTTTTTCATGTTGGGTGGACTTGGCACTTGTAAAAAATCAATTGGCCATGAATTAGAGGGAGATAAGGCTTCTTCTGTCTCCAGCAGGTGGGCTTTCTTATCACGGAGAACTACGTGGTCAGCTTCTCTCTCTCTCTCTCTCTCTCTCTCTCTCTCTCTCCCTCCTCCTTTCACCTGCTGCCATTATAGACCCATTTGAAATTAGACTTTAAAGGGAAGAGGGGAAAGGGAGCTCAGAAAAGTTATTACTCGACTGGAACAACTGAAAGCTGTTTATGAGCTCTCTGGCCCTGGCTGAGGTTTAACGTTGATTCTTTCTTATATGGGCACTTTTGTGGTTTTTGTGTGCTTTCCCAATATCTCAGACCACAACTCCTGTGATAGAGGCAATGAATTTTATTTTTTCACTTGCAGCTTTCCGCCTCACCCTCTGGTTTTCTCATGGTTACTCAATACAAGGTGTCTCTAAGTCCTATTATCCTTTTAGATCAATGTCTTGGGCAAGATTTTAAAACTTTTAGATCAATATCTTAAAACTCTTCATGGTATCCCTCTTTCCACATGACCCATATTGAGTCCATGGGAAACCCTCCTGCACCTTTTACCTGCCATCACAGATGAGTGTGGTGACTTCCCGTACACTGCCTTCCACTCTGTATTCACAGACCCCTTGGCCAACTTAAAGAGAGCAGCTCACACAATCTCTGTTTCCCAATGCCAGGGAGGACATTTTAAGCTCTCTACATCAGACCACCAGACTTAGAGTTAAGAAACAAACTCCCCTCTTTCTACCTTTTCCCTGGGGGCAGGGACTTAGAGCACTCTAATAACTATCTCCAAAGACATCTTCTTCAAAAATCCTCTGCAATGTCCAACAATCTAGTCTTTTTCATATCCTTGCAGTGGGTAATGGGTTTGGTTTTTGAATATTCCTTTTAATTTTAACAACATGATGTACATGTTTAGAAAGGTAAGGAGGAAACAGAATCCTTGCAATGAAGCAGGGGATAATTAAACAATTACAAATAGTTATGAAAAAGATTTCTGTGGGGTAAATAAAAACTATAAAAGGCAGAATAAACAAAGGGCTAGACTGGCTGAAGGGAGATAAGTGAGGTAAAATAGATAGAGAAAAAACATCACGTCAAACAACACTGAAAGAGAAAGAAATGTAAAATATGGAGAAGAGATTGAGAAGTTCCAACACACATTCAAGAAGAGTTCCTGAATGAGAAAAGTCATGAGAACAGGGGAGAGGAAATCTTTGGGGAATTAATCGCCAAAATATTTCCATAATTTAAATAAAATTCCAGTTCAGAAAAGTACAGACTGTGATGAGGGTAAAGTAGTGAGAAACCAGACAACCTCTCCTGAAGGAATGTGCCTCCCTGGAAACACTAGCTAGAGATCCCGCATCAGTGACGCTGTGGGGCCATATACTTTTTACTTCCTTATCAAAGAAAAAACCTGGGTCATGAGTATCTTCCGTTTTCTTGAGTTTAGGATGTGAGAATAGAGAACGTGTGACTGCAGCCCCCACAACTTTCTACTATTCTGTCTATCTCCATAAAGCTGATTAAGCAGGTCTTTTTCTGAACTCTGTTATGTGTTGTTTCCTTCCGGATTCTTTACTCTGTCTGAGACAGGATATGTGAAATGTCACCAGCGTGTGGGATCACCCCACCTCACACATCTTTTACCCTAGATGTCTCCTCCACCACCTATTTGGGAAGGAACTTCAGGGAAATCGTTGCAGTGGAATCAGAGAAGAAACATGTCACATTCTTAAATTTTAGGCTAAAAAGCCTCATTCCAGATAGATAGAAAAGATTGAGCAGATCATGTATTGCAGGTTTTTCCTTTCTCCCCAGACTAGGCAGAGCTGAAAAGGCAGAAGAGGGGAGATGAAGAAGAAGTAAAAGAAAAATAATCAGGGTCCTCAAGAAGGGAGGTTCCTCAAGCCCTTCCCTGGGGGTTAGATATAAAATGTGGGGGTGTTACAAAACTCTCCAGATAAAGTTTGGGGACTCAGGAACAGAGGTGTTAGTGACAAAGTTTCATCTGAAGACGTGGGGAGCAGATACCTCCTCTTGGAACTGTTGCAGGAGGTAAGCCCCTAAACCTAGAAGCCAGAGGAAGGAAAAGCAATCATGCGAATTGACTGAATTAAACAAAATGCCTGCTTTTACCTAGAAATTGCTATTATGACATTTTCTGTTGTCAGGAGGCATGGAGACTCCCCAAAACAGGTAAACGTGAATTATGGAACAACAACAAAAGTTATAGCAAGTACACGTAAGTTACACTGCTTGAAAATGTGTACATATATAAAAATGTATATGTTTTCAATTCCAACTACTGCTGCAACGATTATCATTGCACACTTATTTGAGTACATATAAGCCATAACCCCCAAATTTAATTGCTGAGTCGGAGATTACGTGCACTTTGAAGTCTGATTGTCAATTGTGTTCCTCTGTTCCCTTTTCTCTATGACCTGGCTTTACCCCGAGATAGAATGAAAGAGTTATGACTTCAATTTCCTCCTCTCCTTGCCGAGTTAAGACACTTACAGACGCAGCGTGGGATTCCCGATCACCAGAGATCTGGTGCAAAGTAAAAACCTGCTTCTCCCTCGGTCCTCCTCGTCGGTCCTCGGAAGTCTGCGGATAGGTGGCGCGTTCGGCTCTCCGAGGAGCCGCCGCAGCCGGAGGTAGTTCCCCGCGCGGCCGCAGGGGGTCGCCGTCGGTCTCGGCTGGGCGCGCGCCTGGAGTCCGGGGCGGCCTGGGCGTCCTCTCACGCGCGGTAACGAGTGTCCGAGTGCCGGGCACTTTCTTTGGGAAGGACTCGGAACCGCAGGCGTTTGCGTGCGACGCCGAGGGAGCAAGGCGCTGCCGATAACGCCATCGCCCGCTACTGGAGCCGCTCACCGCAGGCCCGGGCGCCTCCCGGCTCACGTACGGATCGTCTGGGAGGCGAGGCCGCGCGGCCCTCGGCGCCGCCCGGGGACCTGAGTCCGGTGATTTGCGAGGCTCGGCAGAGACGGCCGTTGCCCGGCGCCGGCGACAGGATGGGCAGCGGCGCTGGCGGACGCCTCTTGTCAGCCGGAAGGGCGGCCACCCCCGGCTTACTCTGGCCTGGGAATCGAGGCCGGACTGGAGGGCGCGCCGGGCCAGGCCCCACGTGGACACGCTCTCCAGCCCCCGGCCTTGTGCACAGGACCGAAGAGCCGGTGGGGGCCCGGCCGGGCACTCGGGAGTGAGAGCGCGCAGGGGTTCCTGGGAAGGCCTGGGGTGGGGGGGCGCTGGTGGGAGGCCCCCTAGAGAGCTCGGAGCCCCCCACCCTCGGGCAAGGGCGGCCGATGAGTCTTTCTTCTCTTCTTTCCCTCTGTGCCGAGCCTCTGTTTATTCAGCCTGGGAGGCTGTTCTGTTTTAAGGTCCTTACTTGGCTTGAGTCACATCTCCAGCTTGGAGCACAATTCTCTGTCTTGATTTAATACTTCTACCCCGAGTCCTGACTCAGGCTGCTCAGAATCGCCCCCAAGGTCTCCCTGCCCACCCCCTCGCGGTTCCAGGCCCACAGCTGCCCGGCTGTGGGCACCAGACCGGCGTCCCTGCCCGAGCTGGTCCCGAAGAGGCAGGCCTGGTCTCAGCGGTTTCGTTCTCACGCTGGCATCGATCCGTGACTTGCTCAGTAGAGTCTCGTCTGATCCACTCGCCCTCGGAGCCCACTGCATGCCCCAGCCAAGCCCCTGCCAGACCGAGTTCTTCTCTGAGACCCTCAGACCCAGGCCCCTAGCCCAAGTTCCGCGTCTCTGCACGCAGACCTGGTCCACCTTGACAGGTCTCTGTCCTCCTCACGCCTTAGCTTCAGACCTTCAGGGCTCTGAGGTCCTCATGCCGACTGCTCAGCCCTCTCGGAGCTCTGCAGACCCAGGGGTCTCAGGCCTTGGCAGTGCCACGGGATCCTGGTCCGATCCTCCTCCCGGGCACCAGCAGTGAAGTAATTACTGGCCTTTTAGTTGCCTAGTGAAGAACAGTCACCCGAAGGACACAAGACCCGGTGGGTTAAGAGGCAGTCAGTGTAATTCCAGTTTTTGACTCACTTTGCACCTAGTTTCTTTTTTGTTGAGGGAAAGCTTTTTATTGTTGTTTCTACAAACGTCCTATGTAAAATCTCGAAAGATGAACTCTTTCTTAGTTTATTCACATGAATAGGCACGTGGTAGGCAATCTCTATCTTTGAATGAATGAATGCAGGTTTGCCTCTGCTGGTCCGCTGTGAAATGTCTGGTTCCGGCTCCACCCGCCTGGGTGAGTGGCTCGGTGGTGTGTGCCGCAGGCTCTCTCCCCTCTCACTTTCTTGCCTTCTGGTTCCCTGGACTCTCCTCCCTCATTCTGAGCACACACCTGTTCTGTGGTCTGAATGCCAGGTTCCCTGTCCTGCTCAGTGCTCTCTGCTGTTATAACGGGAGGGACATCTTTTTTTTTTTTCTCATAAAAATGCAACCATTTATTGACCTCTTCATCAGTGTTCAATGGGCAGGAAGAAAATTCTGGGGGCTACAATAAAAGATCATTAAACAGGTAAATATACTGAATATTACTGAGAACTAAAATTTTTTTTATTAATTAAAGAAAAAAAGAAATTAACACAACATTCAGAACTCATTCCGTTCTACATATGCAATCAGTAATTCTTAACATCATCACGAAGATGCATGATCATCATTTCTTAGTACATTTGCATCGATTTAGGAAAAGAACTAGCAAAACAACAGAAAAAGATATAGAATGTTAATATAGAGAAAAAATAAAAAAAATGATAATAGTAAAAAAAGACACAAACAAACAGACAAACAAGCAAAAAAAAAAACCTATAGCTCAGATGCAGCTTCATTCAGTGTTTTAACATGATTACTTTACATTTAGGTATTATTGTGCTGTCCATTTTTGAGTTTTTGTATCTAGTCCTGTTGCACAGTCTGTATGGGAGGGACATCTTGAGCCACTTTGGGTAGAAAAGTTTTCCTCTTGGGTCTGGCAAGACACATGATACTTTCTGTGTGACAACATTAAATATGCTTCCATGCTTTAGCTTCTGGGGGTAAATGATTGTGTATGTGTGTGTTTGGGGGTGGTTGCAGTTCCTGATTTATAACTATTTCATGTTCAATACCAGGTAGAAGGCCACATGAGCTTGGCTTCTCGATTGATCAGCAGTCAGTTGGGGGGTGGGATCAGCAGCCAGATATGAGAGGGGCCATGAACTGGGGATACATGCATCATAGTATAGAGAGAGCTCTGATGACTTGGACCAAGCTCCAGAAAATGTCTAAGGCTCTTTTGTAGCTTCCAGTCCTGCTCGGGACTGGTCTCTGCTGGATAAGTCAATACTGAATTCCAGAAATGGAGCTGGTGGGGTCATTAGAGTGAAAGCACATGGAAGCCAGGAGAGGGTGCTCAGAGTGGTGAGAAGGATCCTAGGGGGTTGGGGTGCAGCCCCAACAGTGTCCCCTCTGATCTCAGTGCTGCCTTTCTGCCTGTTGTTTGAAATTGGAGCCTGTCCACATGTGCCCTCCTGGGGCAAGTGTTGGGACTAGACTCGTGGCCAGCCTGTACTGAGGGGTCACGTTTGTTTTGGAGGCTTCTGACCCTCAGAGCCACATTCTTTTCCTAGTCCCCATCCTTGTGCTCAGATCCACTTTTCTGGGGCTTCCTTCCTTTTATCACCAACTCTGGGTGGGCTCGCCCAGTGCTGCAGCAGTCACAGCCAGCCCCTCAGCTGTTCCTGATGAGAAAGGAAATGAGAAATGTGTTGAGAAATCAGACTGGTGTGAGATAGAACCTGTATGATGGGCATGCACACATACAGTGAGGGCACAGGGGACGGCACTAGCCACTGAGTCCACTGCAGGCCTCGCACAGAAGGGGACGCCCAGAGGGAGGATGGGTGTCTGGCTGCGCAGTGCATTAGGGGGAGGGCAGGCTTTCACCCCCTACTTGACAGCAGGGGGCCCTGTGCTGACCCCTAGGAGGTGGCTGGGACCTGGTGCCTGGAGCTGAAAGAAGCCTGGTCACTCGCCTCTCGCTGTTCCTGCTGCCCCTGCAGCACCTGCTCTGGAGCCCAGTGTCAGGACCGCGGACACCCCTTCCCCAACCTCCAAAACAACCAACCAAGCAAACAAAAACAAGCTCCCTGCAAATTTAGGTGAAAAATGGAAGTAATCCCTCATTCGAGATGCAGCTGAGTACAAACAAGAAGCTAGGCAAAGTCTAATGTGGCATCCTCATTATAAATGGGACTTATTTTTCCAACTTTACTTTTAGTAGTAAACAAGTAACATTATTTTTTTGATAAAATGATGTAAATAAACTTGAAAACAACGCCTAAAACTATGCCATTTGCTTTACATCAGGATACCAGCCTACCATATTCCGCCATGAAGTGAGAAGGGCCCCAGTGACATTTGGCCCTAGCACTTGGTGTGACGGCGGGGGAGAAGGGTGACAGGGCCACCTCTCGGTTCCTCCTTTGGGGCTGACTCTGTGATTCTGTCCTGGGTGTCGGGGGTCTCAGCCCCTCTCTCCTGGGAGGGGTTGCAGGGCAGCTGAAGGAGGGGCCCGGGCTTGCCCTCCCCGTGGCTGCTGATGGCTGTGAATGGGCGGGTCAGGGTCCTGTGGGCTAAGGACGGCCGAGGAGGCAGTGCCATCCTGGCCTGTGCTCCACCCGACACGGGGCAGTCAACATGCCGGCCACCGTCACCTCCATGGACGCTGTTCGTGGGCCCTGGACGTGCTTGGTGGCTTCCTCACTGTTCACCATTCGAGCTTTTGCCTTTCCTGGCCCAGGGCAGTGGAGAGGTACCTTGTTGTCCTGTCACAGCCCCAACCGTCTCTCCCCACCCCCAAAGTGCCTCCTGAAGCCCTGATCCCCTGCTTAGGGGAGGGTCTTCAAAGGAAGGGCAGGAGAGTTCCACCAACGTGGTGGGGGCTCACTCTGCGGTAGACTCCTATTGGAAAAACATCAGGCTGAGCTGTCTCAGTTTCCCTAGACTGATCTATTCCTGGATATTGAAGAAGAAATGGCCCAGAGTCGGATGATAGGACTTATCTGACCCCACCTCCCCTCCTCTATTCCCTCAGCTAAAACAGCTTGCATTAAGGTCTTCCTCTATTTTGGGGGAGAAAAGTTTCACACATTTTAAAACAATAATGACAGGCAGAATCGTAACTGGCTGTATTTAACTAGTTCATTCAGCTCAGACATAATGTCCTGGAAATACTGCAGCATCACACTAAACTATGGGAAAGTGCACTCTGAAAAACCCACAAATTTGACTAATGCATGTCTGATGTTCCAGTTTTACACATCAGGGATAATATGTGGTATGGGTTGGATTTGTAGCAAATTTTTTTCCTTTTTTTTTTCTTAAATGACAAATAACATCCTGTGGTCTCTTTCCCTTGTTTTTTTTTTTTTTTTTTTTTTTTTTAACCACAAGTACAATGCACACCGATAAAAAAGATGTACATCTCATGGATCCAGGATAATAGCCATGGCAAAGGCACTCTGAGGCATATTAACAACAGGCTTATCTATGGAGCGGCACCTTATATAAGATGCATGTTCCTCCAGAGCCAAGCAGCAAAGAATTACCGCACAAATAGACAAGTGGCCCCGGGGCTTGCACACAGCCCAGCACCAGGCTCGGGGGCAGTGGGGAGTTTTCCCGCTTACATAATTAACACAACAAGGGTTGGATTTCTATTTAGCACAACAGAAACTAACATGGAAATTGGCACTTGATGTTCCAGTCTCCGGCTGCACTAATGTCACCTATGGAACCCAAGATAATTTCAGTGACATCTTTCTTTTCTCCAGGGGAGAAGTGTGCTTTCTCCCCATGTCCAGCTGACAAGCCTGAATAAACATGTGCATGTCACATGGAGATGGTGCATTTATGGCTTATTTGAGTTTAGGTGTTTGGATGACTTTTCCAGAACAGGTTGCCTGCCCTACCTGAAAAAGATCTATAGGGCTAAACAATGTCTAAAAACTAGGTTGGCAGTGCTGATAGGATAACCTTGAGT
Source organism: Tamandua tetradactyla (assembly GCF_023851605.1). NCBI lineage: Eukaryota > Metazoa > Chordata > Mammalia > Pilosa > Myrmecophagidae > Tamandua > Tamandua tetradactyla. The sequence continues at coordinate 81,046,269 of NC_135341.1, forward strand.
CTTCTTCCAGGTGCGCAGGGGTCCCCAGATTGTATCGAGCAACAGAACATAGCTAAGAAAGCCCGTAATTTTCATCTGTGAGCCATCGGGGTCTGCACAATTGGTGACATCCTGCTGTTCTTTTCCAGCCTCCCCCATCTGATCACAGCCTCCTCCTCCTCCATCACACTCCTTGGATTGGCTATTTGTTCTTCAGTTTGTGCAATCACCCAACAAGTCTTGGTGGAGTTCCTTACCTGGGCCCCATGCAAGGGGTTGCTATTCGCCCTCCCCTAGTTCTCAGGTCCCCGGCCTTTCCTGGTCTCTCTGCCTGCTCAGCCTTTCTACTGTTGCTCTCTCTGGCACCTCATCACTGTGCACGTCCTAGAATCTCGTTAAATGGTCCTACCAAACCTCCAGCCCAAACTTCTTTGCTGTTTGCCTTCTTTGATCTCTATCTAGGCTCCTGGGTCTGCACTGGAAAGCCACGGGGGCTGAATCAACAGCTAACTCCAGCATCCTCAGGACACCTGAAAGGCATGTCGAACTTCTGTTCCTCTTGGGTCCTCTCCATGACACTTCAGAAGTGCCTTCATGCCTGAACCAATCAAAGCTTGGTTGATTTCTGCCTACTCTTGATTCAGGAAGTTCTTCACCTCCAACTTACAATACTTCAATAACTATGACCCCTGATTCTCTGTTGGCCTGATGATCCTGCAGACTAAAGTTTTCTCTTCATTTTCCATTGCCAAACTTCTCCAAGGAATGGTCAGCATCCCTGACTTAATTGCACACTACCTAATTTCTTGACATTTAATTTCCACTTTATGAAAATGATTTTTTAAAGTGTACAGATGAGGCCATAATGCCCAGACTCTGTGGCTTTACTGAGACTGTGTGACCATCATGTCTTTCTTGTGGTGGCAGACTGATGGCCCCAAGACATCCCTGTGCTGATTTCCAGAACCTGTGGATATGTTATCTTATGTGGCAAAATGGTGTGATTACATTAAGGATGTTGAGACGGAGAGATTATACTGGCATATCCAGCTGGGCTGTGTGGGTAATTACAAGGATCTTTAAAAGGGAGAAAGAGAGGCAGAGGATCCAGAGTCAGAGAAGGACAAGTGATAACAGAAGCAGAGGTCACTAGTGAGGGAATGCTGGCAGCCTCTGGAAGCTGGGAAAAGCAAAGAATAGATTCTCCCCAAGAGCTTACAGAAGGAACACAGTTGTACTGACATCTTGATTTTGGCCCCAAAAGAACCATTTCAGACTGTTGACCTGCAGAACTGTAAGAGGATAAATCTGTGTTTTAAGGCACTAAATTTGTGATAATTTGTTACAGCAGCCATGGGAAACTAGTACACTTCTCAGCAACTGTCTTCTCCCAGGGTTGTGACATCTTAAATGATAGAATTTTCTGGTTTTTTTTTCCCGGTAGTCCTGTTCATTTTCTTTCCTCCTAAATGATAGAACTTCAAGCCTCAACCCTCTTCTCTTGTTTTGCATTCAGTGTTTTCACTATGAGTATTTGTAAGATATGCCTATGCTTAATGATACCATTTTATTTGAAACATTTGGGGATGCTGGCCTCATGCATACCCCCTTCTTAGAGAATCTTCTTTCACAGCCCCTGCTGGGTAGATAGCAGTGGGCCACCTGACCCCACCACTAGCCATATCCTATTGGACTAGGGTCCTGATTTTTTTCTAAGGGGAGCTCACTGATAAGATGGCTTGACTTATAAAATGTGAGTTGGGCTAACCAGGTTCCCACTCTGGGGAATCTGACCTAAGAGGTACCAAGAAAAATTTCAGTTCATGGTAGTTACTGGAGCTGAAACGCTGTGGTGGAAATGTGGCTGAGGCACTATAGTTTGAATTGTGTCCTCCCAAAAGATATATTCAAGTCCCAACCTCAGTCTCATGAATGTGACCCTATTCAGAAATAGGGTCTTTGAAGATGACATGATTAGTTGAGATCAGGTCAACTGGATTAGGATAGGAGAATTGGGCACAGATAGACAGACACTGCGGAGATGGCCATGTGAAAACAGAGAAGAAAGACAAGCCAAGAAACACCAAAGACTACTAGCAAAACACCAGAAGCTAGAAAGAGGCAAAGACTATTCTCCCCTGCAAGCTTTAGAGGGAGGATGGCCCCACCAGCACCTTGATTTCATATTGCTAGCCTCCAGAATTGGGTCAGTAAATTTCTGTTGTTCTAAGCCATCTGATTTGTGGGACTTTGTTATGGAGCCTTAGGAAATTAGGCAGATGGCAATAAAGGGCCAGTTGCTGTTGGGGAAGAGGGGAATCTCAAAAGCGTGTTGTTGGAAGGATGGCAAGGAAGCAGAGGTAATCAGAGGCATTGAGTAGACTCTCAAGGGTGAGCAGCAGGTAAGTGCTTGTCTATTTCTTGGAGCAATCTTGGATTCTGCCTTTTCATACGCCTCGGGGTGCAGCTTTTCCCGCATTTCTTTGAGACAGCTCTTTTTTCCCTTACAAAATTCTTTTTTACTTAAGCTAGTCTGAGTGGATTTCTGTTCCTTGCTACCAAAATATGCCTGACTAGGATGGTCTTTATTTGCTAAGTTGTGTGTCAGCTTTGAGTCACCTTGCCTTCTTTGTTGTCCTGGAGCCTGAATACATGTAAAGGAGGAGAACCTGGGGTAGATTCTGAGGAACACCAATATTTAAGGAAAGAAAGAAGAATCTGCAAAGGAGCATGAGAAGGAGCAGTCAGAGAAATAGGAGAAAACGAGGAATGCCTGCTGAAACATTCCTGAAGCAAAAGGAGAGAGTGGTCAGAAGAATCAAATGTTGCCAGATCCTAAACCAAGTTACTTTTTGTTTCAGTGACAAAAATAGTTCTTCTGGGTAATGAGAAAGTAAATACCATTTTTGGAAACCATTATCTCAAGACTAGGCATTTGGAGAAGAGTACTTGGGTGAGGGAACACATAAGCCATCCTCTAGTGGAAGCTAAGAAGACATTTATTAACAGCAACTGCATAAAACCTGCAGGAACAAGAAATGAGTGACGAAGGATTTCACCTAGAGCTGGCTTTGAGCTCCTCAAGGTCACGGCATGTGTCTTATTTACCAACCTATTTCCAGCACCGACCCCAATGCCTGACATTCTTTCTACAAATCTTTCTAATCCAGGCACATAGTAGGCATTCACTATATTTATTGGTGGAATTAAACTCTTTAGATATAGTGTTCGGAAAGTTGTGCTTGTAAAAAATTATGGATTTTCCTGGTTGACAATTTTAGCCCCCAGAATGCATGAGAAAAAGAGTTTATGTGCAAGCAAAAATATTCTCCACTTGCCCACAAAGGAATCCAGATTTTGACCATGTCTTTGTGTGATCATGACGATGCAATGAATACAATATTATTGTTTTTGGATGGATCCAAGCAACTGAAAGTGTATCTATGCACAATTATAAAATAAAGTATAGTACTATCCCTTACTACAAAATTTAAGGCTGGGGGCTGCCCTGGCCTCGAATTGGATGTGTCCCTGAAGCAGGCACTGGGACTTCCAGGACAATCTAGAAGTCATGGTGATTCATATGGGTTCCTTCGTTCCACCAAATGCGATTCCAACATGGACCCTGGGTCTTTGATATTGGAAAATAAACTCCCTCCTGCTGAAACTTAGAAAAAAGAGAAGAGAAGCTATGTAATCAAATTTACCCTTTTGGAGATTCTGGGAACTCACAGAACAGAAACCTTGTTTGTGTGTGTGTGGTGGGGGGCTCGGAGTGGATGGAAAACACATGGAGTGTTTCTGTGTCCGTGGAAAGTCCTCTGGATTGGCCGCAGCCTGGTTTTGTGAGAGCTGATTAGGATGCAGAGCAGTAAGGCAGGCTTGTTCACTGAGCTTGTCTCACCTCTGCCCCCTCAACTCTGCCTAGGCCCATTCCTGAGTATGAAAGTTCTGATTGTTATCCTGGCTACAGAATCCCATTTCTGGTCTGTTTTCTTTTGCCCTTATCCTCACATTTCTTTGAATGTCCTTTCATGGGACGCCTTGATCTGCTCCCACAGAAATGCAATTATCAGAAATCAACCTCTTTCACCCATTTCTGCCCTAAGCAGCTTTTGCCCACTGGTGAATTTCACATTGTGCTGAGAAAGTCAGCAACTAATACTAATAACAATAAAATATGTTTGTATTTTTTAGATGACTTTTTCCACTGGGGACTCCCCAGTGAGAGCCAGGCACTGAGCAGAGCGAGGGGGTATATGAGCTGGAAATAGAGAGGGAGAAAGAGACTGGACTGGCTGACGCCTTTCCTTGACAGCTAATTTCCATTTTTTGGTATCAAGGGGTCTGTGGCAGTAATTGGCATGCAGATTGTGTCTGATGGGCCTGTTATACAGAATAAAGGAATCTGCTAGTTAGAATAAGCCAACCCCAGGCTGATGGATGGGGCACAAGGAGGTCATTGCAAAAGAGAAATTGTGTGTGTGTGTCCCTGTGTGTGCGTGTGTTTCACAAAAATTCCTACCCCCTCCCTTCTCTTTCTTTATCCAGCAAACTCTAATCTTTCATTTTGCATTGAGACAAATGTTGCTTCATTTCTCTCCCTCTCTCTGTTTTTTCCTTGAAGGGATATTTGATGGAACCCATTCTAGGTTTTAATAAAGTGTGGGGGCAAACGAGAAATTAAAGCAGTGTCATGGTTTGTTAGCAGCCCAGGATCTTCCAAAATGGGCACAGGCTACAAATTATACTCTGGAATTAATTGACAGAAGGTAGTTTTCCTGTCCATCATCTTTAATCCAAAGGCATTGGGGAAGCAGCTATGGGAGATCAACAGGAAAATGTGTGCTGCTATCCATTTCCCCTTCTGCTTTGTCTGAGTCATTGGTTTGCTTAGTTAGTTGTTTTCTTGACCCTGACCTGCTGCCTTGATTAGGCAGGAGTTGCACAAGGGCTTCCAGTTCAGGTAGCTGCCATGTGGTTGATGGTGCTGTAGTAGTTTGAATAACGTCCCCCCAAAATCCATGCACCCAGAACCTCAGAATGTTATCTTATTTGGAAATAGGGTCTTTGCAGATGTAATTAGGTAAAAATCTCAAGATGAAATCATTCTTGGATTTAGGATCATCCCTAAATCCAACGGCTGGTGTTCTTATAAGAAGAGGAGAAGACACAGAGAAGTACAGAGAGAAGAAGGCTGTGTGAAGATGGAAGCAGAGATTGAAGTGATGTATCCACAAGCCAAGGAATGCTGGAGGTCATCAGAAACCAGAAGAGGCAAGGAAGGAATCTCCCCTAGAGCCTTTGGGGGGAGCGTGCCCCTGGTGACATCTTGATTTTGGACTTCTGGCCTCCTGAACTGTAAGTGGAAAAATTTCTGTTATTTAAAGCCACCAAGTTTGTGGTAATTTTTATAGCAGGCACAGGAAGCTAATACAGATGCCTAGGCTATGGATGTGAGGGTCACCTGCCAGGCTTCCCTTGCACTGGGAAGCTGAAAGAGAATTTAGCTTCCTTTTCTGATGCTCTATTAAAATCCCAATTAATGTAGAGTTGACTCCTATTAACATAATATATGTGTGATCCAGACTACTATGTTAGGGCAAAATTTAAAGAAATACAAAACATAGAAAGAACCAACTAATTTCTCTGCTCATCTACCCCTAGTTTCTACTCCCAAATTGGAGTAGGTGGTATTGACTCTTGCTTGGCTCAACTGGAATGTGCCAGAGCTTTGGTCTCAGTAGTATTTACTCAGCTTGGGAAGTCACACGTGCTCAGCCAGCATTTTACACTAAGAGCCCAAATCCCCGACTCTTTGTACAAGAGGGAAAATGACTTTATGCTCAGCAGACCTGACTCTGTCTTTCTTAGACACCAAAAAGAAGCATTCTTGTGTGTCTGACCCCAGAAAACCCTTAGCATGGACCTTTCCCAATTAGAAAGGAATAATTTTCTCCCATCTGGCTTCCTTCTCTTTGAATACAAAGTTTGAGCTTACCATGTTTGTCAAGATGTGATTTTACATACAACATTTATGGCCCTCTTACAGTGTTCTGGCTTTGTGTCTGATAAGACTTTTGACAATAACACACTTCGTAGGGCATGAGGACTTGAAAAAAAGACTTTTATTCAAAAATATATTCAAATAGAATATTATAGTCTTTAAAAAATGAAATAAATGATCCCCCCATAGAAAATTCTTTATTTTCTTGTTTTTCATTAGATAAATGTAGTTGTGTCACTACGCAGACATCAGCGAGGCTTTGAGCAGATCCAGCAGCGTCTCTTGGGGCAACGGGCTGAAGGCAGAAGAAGCATTTGAGAGGGGTCAAAGCCATCTTCCTCTCAGCCCTACCCCTTTGCTTGGCATTGCCATTGTTTCTTATCTCACTAACTCCTCACCAACTCTCTTCCTTCTTCCAGTAGCACTTAGTAAAGAGCTCTGCCCACAAGTGGTCATGGAGAGAGAGGGGAAAGAGGAGGGGGGTGGGGAGAAGAGGAAGTTGTAGGATAAGGAGTAGGAGGGAGAGACAGGTGAAAATGAAGAGAAAGGGAGGGAGGCGGGAGAAGAGAGAGGATGGGGAGATAGATGGCCTCCTCCCATATCCCTGTCATTTCAGGGCATTCCTGCTGCGCCACCTGCAGGCCTGGAGGTCAAGCTGGGGCTTGTGGTTGATAGACTGAGCACCTTATTATTAGGAAGGAGGCAGTAATTGTCTCCCCCAAGATTGCCTTAACTCTGTACAGCTCCTCCTTTAATGCTCTCCTCTGCCGAGGAGAGGCCACCCTCCTTTTTGCTAGGTAACCGGAAGGTCTTTTTTTTGAGGATGGCTTTGGTAGCTCCCAACAGAGTGCTTCTGGCGTAGATGATGGCATTCCTGCATGGGCTGGCAGAGGGGAGACTTCTGTAAGCAGTGTTGTGGTAGGGGACATGGACACATGGGAAGTGGGGTGGATAAGAAGGGACGGCTGACACTTGGTGGCAACAGCATGGGTTGGCTTATAAATATGTGGCAGGTTCTCCCTTGAGGATTCCCAGAAATAATTGGGTACACTTTTGTCTGTCTGGGGTCAGAGATCAAACCTGTAGCTATTTGAGCCCTACATAATCAGAAGTCAAAGTTGACTCGCTAAGTCCCTAGGCCACCTGTCCAAATGGCAGCGAAATGAAAAGGAGGCTACCACTATAGAGAGCAGGTCAGTTGTCAGAAGAGTGGTTCCTTTCTAATCAGGCATTTTCCATCAGGTTTGCTGCAGGCACATCCTCTCTCTGTCTCTCCACAAGGTGGGTTCTCTAACTTAAACCTTAGCTTTGCCTTTGAGATAGGCAGGCTCCTTTTTAATAGTCTCCCTGCCTTGTGTTCTTGGGACACTAAAATCCTTAAGCAAAGCTCTTCAGGGTTCAGGTTGGACTCATCTTTAGCTCTGTTGCTGTTCTTTGTGTACCTCTTCATTCTTCTCCTGCCTACCATGAATTTTGGCAGCTCTAGACATGGTCAAGGCAAACCTATGGGAATTAGAGAAAAACACTTGCTCTGTGCATCAACTTGTGTAAACTTTGTGCGAATTGTGAAAAGGTGCCCCTTTCTTGGGGATGCAGCTTCATGTAGGGTGTGTGCACGGTAAGTGGAGCATAGGCTGAACCTGAATCTGAGTCCTGTATACCCCCTTGGCCAGGGGTTTTGCCCAAAACAAACTAGGAGGGTAGTTGACTTCTTCTACCTTCCCACTTATCAGGGGTACTGCCATTGTCATGTGTTCACTGGTACTCATTTTCAATATCATTTTCTTATTATCTACTTTGAGTTTTGTTAATTTCTACCAAAAATGATCTTCAGGCTTCTAAAACATTGGTCTCTGAGGGTATGGGGTTGTTACTGCTTTAGCCGTATGGTCAGTCAGGTTTTAGCTGAGAAAACAAAACCTCTTCAATTATTGCAACAGAAGGGATTTAATGCAGGAGTTTGTTTAAACAGGTGATAGAGGAGCTGCGAAGACAAACAGTGAGTAAGGTAGCCCAGAAATTAGCGATAGTAAGAGGCTGCTCCCAGCCCTAGGTTGGAGAGAAAAAGGGAGGAGATATTACCAGGGATAGCCACAAACAAGAGGAAGCAGCAAAAGCTAACAAGCTAAGGATGGAGCATGGAAAGATAGAAAACTCCTGGTTCTTTGATGACATCATTATACTGCTGAACCAATCCCAAGATCACCTTTCTCCCATCTTCTTATTAGAATACAATAAATGCCTATAAATGTGTGAGTCTGTTAGTTAGATTTTGTTTCTTATAGCTGAATGCATGCCGATGCAATATTTTTTTTCTAAGTAACTCATTTACATTAATAACTGCATTACCTTAAATAACTGTTTGCACCTTTAGCTAGCCCTTAGGAGGAGTAGCTGGCTGGCTGAGGCAACAGTGATTTTCAGGCCTGACCTGTGGTGCAGATATTGCCCTAGAGGAGGCAGGTCTGTCAGTGGTCAGGAGCAGAGCTGAAGCACACTGGACGTCAGTTCCAGGACCCGGTGTGGTTCACTCAGCAGACCTGGCCTCTGTGCTCCTGGCTGGTGTTTCAGAGAAAGCCATTTCCATTTCTTACTGGATAACAGTGGATGGGGGGCTTCCTGATTGGCTTGTGCCATACAGACACACAAATATAGTACTCGTCCTTGGAACTTTCCAGAGCCTTCAACTCAACAACGCACTCAAAGATCTCCTCTCCATTCTCTCTAGGGTTCCTTGATTTCAGAGCAGTGAGTTAATGAAAAAAGAGATTCCTTGAGGCAAGGTCCCATCTTCTGTCTCTTTCCTGGGGTTGGTTTTGCTTACTTACCATGAGCTGCAATGTGGTGTGAAAGAGTGTTCCTCACAGATGTGATTGTATAAACATTTGTTAGAATGAGAGTTGTTTAAAGGTGGATTTATTTTGCCTACCTGGTATGTTGGGTTTTGCTGTCGACAAATTAAGTTCAAATACAGCATGGACTCATAGAGATTAGTCTCACGAAACCCAAGAGTAAGTGGTTTTGGAGGGATTTTATCTTTTCTTTCACAATTTTGAATATTACAAAGCTTTTTATATTTTGTTTTACAAACAGCTTGCAACCACTCTGACATCTTATTACAGGGCACAAAAGTTCTGAAGTTAATATATTTAATCACCATCATCATCATCACCACCATCACTATCACCATCATAGTAAAAAAAAGTATTTTAGGCTCACTATATGCCAGCCACTGATCTAAATGCTTTACAAAAACGTGCTCATTTCAATCCTCATAAAGAATCTTATAAGGTAAGTATGCTGTTATTACTTAATAATGCTATCCTTGTTCTCATTCAGAAGAGGAAGCTGAGGTACAGAGAGGATAAGTAGCTTGGCTAAGTTTGCAAAACTAAACAGAACATTTTATGCCAGCCCCTGGGTGGGGGTGGGGCTGGTTCCCGCTCCCCAGCACCCAGATGTGCAGGAAATCGTCATAGAGACTGGGTTTCTTCAGCCCTGGTGGCACTGATTTCACTTTCTCAGGATCCTTCATTGAAGTGTCGGTGGATTTCCTGTGGAGGTGGATGTGAAGTTTGCTTAACCCATAAAAGGAGCCACACTGATAGGCATTTCATGTGGGCCGGGACCCAGCTGCTTGCAGGACTCTCAGAGGATGTGGGCTCTGCTTGGCTGTGGAGATGGTCAAGGTGCTTGAATTTACCTCCACCCTTAACCCCAGAGCAGGGAAGCTAGACACAAGTGTGTGTGTATGCACTCCCATCCCCTACTTCCTGCTTGCACACTTGTCAGTATACACACAGTCCTCACTGTTTTGGTTTGCTAAAGCTGCCAGAATGTGAGATGCCAAACTAAGCCATCCAGGGAAAGATACCTTGACTCAAGAAAGGCCATTGGGTTCAAAACACCTCTGTCAGCTGGGAAGGCTCGTGGCTGGCATCTCCTGGGGTCTTTGGCTTCTGGTTTCAAGCAGCTTCCCTGGGAGCATTTTCTTTCTGCATCTCCAAATGTCTGGATCTCATGTTGGCTCTGTTGGCTCTGTCCAAAATGATTCCCTCTCAAAGGGCTCTATTAAATAACCCACCTTGAATGGAAACCACCTAATCAAAAGGTCCCACTTGACAATCAGGTAGGTGGCATCTCCATGGAAACAATTTGATAAAAAAGATCCAACCCAACAAGATTGAATTAGGATTAAAGAACATGGCTTTTCTGGGGGTGCACAACAGTTTCAAATTGGCACAATCTCTTATATCCACTTCAACAACATAAATGCACACATATCCAGATACACCTATAACTATAGGCAGACATGCTGTCCCTCAGAATAGGCATAAGCTTGTTCTCAAGCACCACACACTTACTTACATACCTGTATGCCTGTTCTCACACTCCCTTCCACATTAATGTGCATGTGCTACACACACCCGAGAACACACACGTGGCTCTGTCTCCTCAGGGTATGTGACAAGCTAGCTAGTGTTGTGTGTTGGGTCAGTTTCCCAAGAAGCAGATCCCGAGGTGAGAGGGAGTGAGAGGGATCTGTTAAGGGAGGAGGAGGAGGGCCAAACCAGAGGTGGCATCATGGTCTCCTTCTGATCATTTGAGGTGCTCTGGAGCATAAGTCATGCATCGTTTTGTGTCTCATCAGGACCAGGGAGCTGTACTTTCAGGCATCTCAGCAGTATTGCATTAGCTCTAGGCAGCCCTAAGGGACAGACTCCAGGCACTAATATCCATCACTGTTTGCAGGTAGACGCTCCAGCAGCCCAGGGTTTTGTCTTCTGAACACTGCAGGGTGAGAAGCCTTAGGAGCAAAACACAGGAATCTAGGATAGCTCATAGGACCAGCAAAGGGAGTCTGTGGGGATTTGGAAGGGGTGGGTGGGCTCTGGGTGTGAGGAGATTTCTTTTAAGGAGCAAAATCTGTCCCAGGAATGCGGGGAGAAGCAAAGCCAGTGGGTGTCAACCAACAGAACAGGGCTTGGCCAGGCAGCCCAGGGGGTTGGCCCACCAGGCTGAGAATATTTGCCTGGCAGGGGTCTTCATGCTTTCTTAGCCAGGATGTGAAGAAGACCAAGGCACGAGGTGCAACTTGATGCAGCTGGGAGATGGGCTGGCAGCAGGAAAAATGCCCCCTGTAATCTGGGGGGAAGAGAGATGAGCTGAGGACACAGTAATCTCCACCCCACCCTTTTCCGGGATGCAGTCCTAGGCACACCCCATGCTCACCTACATCTAGGCAGCTGCTGCAAGGAACTCGTTCTGCTGGTATTGTGTGCGTGTGTGCATGCATGTGCGTTCCTCTGCTGTCAATCCCTTAGGCCGACTGGCGGTCATTTTGATATGTATGAGATGGCCAAGTCCTCCAACCCAGGGCAGTATCATTTTCTCAGCACTCCTCTAGTGGGTATTGTTTCCCCCATTTTGTAAAAGAGATAAAGTGAGTTGCCCAAGGTCGCATGGCAATACCCTGGTGAAATCATGGCTTAAAATCACACCTGTGCTCTTGGGGATGATGTTTCAGGGCCTGGAAGAGGGTGGGGCTGGGGTGGGTGAACAGAAGCCCTGATCCAGGTGTGGGGTCCCAACTGAGCAGTCAGGGAGCACCTGCCAAGCCCCGACCAGGTCTTCTGTCCTCACTGTGAGAAGACGGCCAAGCCTTCTGTGTCTCCTGGCTCTGGCAATTTCCTGGGAATAAACACTTCGGCATAAAAAGGGCATATCTCCCATGAACAAGCAATGATTTTCAGAGAGTGAGCAGTTTAAAGTAATACTTTAAAATGATTTATTTGCAAGGACAGAGTCCTGTGAAAATATAAACCAAATTTTCATTTGTGGGCAAAATACTTAGCATCTCAGTCTGAAGCTGTCCCCAGGAAAAGAGGTAAAAAATGACTTTATCTCTGTCTGCAAGGCTAAAAAGGTCACCAGAGTGGGCCCTTCCAGAAGATAGGAAAGACCTGACCAAGGACAAATCCCAGCTTGTCGAAAATTTCTCAGCTTCAAAAATTAAATTCCACCTGTAGCGATGGGGAAGTGCTGTTGGCAATTTTCAAACATTGATTTTCTCGGCCACAAGTTGTTTACTTGACAACTGGGGCTCCACTTTCAAGCAAGATTGTTTGTGGCCCCTAAAAAATATTTTGTAATTTGGTTAAAAAACCAGCATTTCCAAACCTGCCTCCGGCCTTACCATTGCAGTGTTTGAAGACTAATTCCTCCAACAATGGGAGGTTGAGAGCAAAGACTTCATCATTTGATGGTCCTTGCCTTATCTGGCAGATTGAATCATGCACCCCAGGAAAAAAAACATGCTCTTAAACCTAAACCACATTTGCTGTGGTGTGAACCCATTGTAAATAGAAACTTTTTAGTTAATGGGTGGCCAACTGAATGAGGGTGGATCTTAAACCTATGACTGAGATCTCATGAGAAGAAACCTCCAGGTAGGAGCTAGAGGCTGGAAGTCAACAGGACCCGGATGATAAAGCAGAGGGTGTTGCCATGTGATGGAGAAGCCAAAGAACCCAAGGCAGGCTGGCCAGCCACTGTGCTCCTGAGCCTGGGAGAAGGCAAGCTTTCAAGTCTCTGAAACTGTGAGCCAATGAATTGCTGTTGTTTAAACCCACTCATTGTGTGGTAATTGTCATAGCAGCTGGGAAATGGAAACACCTTGAATATCATGGAATTGATGATAAAGAATAGCCATTCTCCAAGCTTCTGGACTTCTGTTGTGAGTCAGTGTATAAATGCAGAATTTCCATTTTTGAAAGAAGAAAGAGGATATCTTAAATTTACATGGATTTAAAAAGTTTTTTCTATGAAACTTTTTATTTTGAGATAATTGTAGATTCATAAGCAATTGTGAGAAATAATACAGAAAGATGCATCTTTAAAATAAATTTTTGTATGCATTTTCTTCATCGCATGATGCTTATGAATACCCTGCTGTTAACTCTGTCTGGTTAGTAAGGAATCATTGCAGAGGGGGAAACATTTGGTATTCTAGCACCCTGAACTCTGAGCTGCTCTGCCCCAACCCACCAGGCTCAGAGCTAAATGGCTTGTGTTCTTATCCTCAGTTTATGTTATAAGGGAAAAATTTAACCACATAGAGAAGTCAGGCAGTAATGAAATTTACCTTGGGTTTGCATCTTACAAATGACCATGAAACAAATCATAAAAAAAAATCAGAAGAGGATGAAATAGCGTGTTTAGTTCTACAATGAAGGAGAAATATATTTGTGATATTTAAAGCAATAGAAGATGTCATCAGAAACAAGGCAAATCGAATCAATTATAGTAGAATTTTAACTTTTGGTACCAAAACAAAACACCAAATGAAATGAAAAAAAAGAAAAAATATTTTAATTATTATGAATAAAGCTTGTAGTCCAAAATTGATAAATAACAATGGAAATTTGTGGTTAAGACCTGGGTTCTACTTGACAGTTTATTAAAAGATATTAAGATATTGTTCACATGTAAAGATAGGCAGGTAACATTTTTATGTTATAATTTATAATGCCACCATATCATCATAATGGATAAATTCACTGTCTTTTAAAAAAATAATTAAAGAAATACAAGTTTGAATAGCCTTGGAGTACCAATTGGTAAACTAGTAAAAATAAATAAAATAGATAAAACCCATTATATTAGGTTCTGCATAGAAAACCTTCATATACTGCTGGCCACTCTGCGAATTGTTCCTATTTTTCTGAAATACAAATTGGCTTGGTATTCCCCACTTTGGGGAATATACCCCAGGGTAATAATGCAAAAATAAATAAATAAATAAAAGCTATTCTGCAAAGATATTTATGGCAGCTTATTCATAATAGAAGATGGAAAGTGACAGAAATGCCCAGTGAGTGGGAATGGTCAAACGAATCACAGTGTATCAGAATTTTCTGTGATCATTAAAATTGAAAAGTATGTAAACTGAAAATCCTCATATACCACAATGCTAAGTGCAAGCAAAGCAGAATGCAGAATAGAGTATCCTTTCTTATAATTTCATATGAATGGTACATGTGCTTTGAAGAGTCTGAAAAAAATGTTGATAGATGTAAATGGCTGAGAGTTTAAATTCATGGGATACTTTTCCTATAAAATTATTTAAACAGGTGTTGGACATCTACTATTTGGTGAAAAATGAAATGGTGGTCAAAACGTCATTACCTGTGCAATCTATGTCGTCAGTTTTTCTTCTAGCATGTAGGATGTTTCTAGCTTCTCTTGGGGAGCGGAGAGTTAGGGAGCTGACTCCACTTTTTCTCTAGTTGAGTCATCACCTGCCCAGGAAGCCTTTATAAGGATTATACAGATAGCTGTGAATGGCCATGGTTGAGGGGTTAACTTTTCTTCCCTGTTCCAGATATGCCTTACTTTTTCCTGAAGTCAATATATCCTCTGAAGCTTGAGGAAGTTTTAATTCTTCACACCTGATGTTCAGAGGATGGGTCTAAAACAATGGTGAATGAGGGCAGGGTTGAGTTGGGTGGGTAAGGAGCTGAATTTATGCCCCGGTCTAGTAACCTTTTTGTCTTATACCTTGTAAGATATTAGTCATAGCATGTTTTTGACTTTGAATTCCAGAAAATTCTACCTCAACTGGTTTAAAAAAATAGGGGAAAAATCATTATCCCTCTGAAAAGAAACCCTTGGGTAGGACATCTCTAGATTGGCTAACCCATAGCTTCAAGTTCCTTCTACTATTCCATTCCGGGAGTGTCAGCCTTATCGTCTGCTATCTCTGGTTGTGGTCCCAACGTGGCTACTGTAGTTCCAGTACATAGGCATACTGCCCGAAAGCAGAAAGACTTTTACTCTCCTTTGAAGTGTAAAGAAATCTTTTGAAACCACCCCCATCCCATTCGCTAGCAGCCTTCCTTTCATTTCTCGTTGGCCAGAATTGCATTCCATGTTACTACCTAAATCAATTCCTATCAAGCAGAATGAGATCACAATGATTTGCTAAGATTAGACCAATCATACCTTTCCCCTCTGGCTGGAGAGTGGGTGTCCCATCCTGGACACTTCTTGGCTACATGCCTCTGCCACCACACCACTGTGCTCTCCAACCCCACCTCCCACTCTGCCATGCACTCCCTGTGACTGCATCTTCATCCAAGGGCCTGCAGTGGGAGAATATATTAAGACATAAAAAGTGGGGCGTCTCCCCATGCTCTGGAGACCACAATTTCTCTGGTCAGAAAGGATTCCACACCCTTGGAGTGTCAGGTACCTGCCTAGCTATTGTCCTGTTGCCTTAGCACTGCCATGAAATTGCCTGGGGGCTAAGTGAGAGACTGGAAACACACATTTCCCCCACTATTTTTAACCTTTAGGGGCTTTCTTTTTCGTGCCTTTTATCAGAAATAGAAGGTTTCTTTTGGAGTCCTTTTTGTTCTCACCTGGTGTATAGTTCCATATTTATATAGGCTCAGATATAAGGGGGGATAAAACCAGGAAACTGATCTTTTTTTATTTTTTCATGGCAATCCAAATTTATTAAACTACTGATGCTAAGTTATACAAAATTGCACCACTTTAATTAAGGCTTTACTTTACATTTGGCCACCTCAAAACAATTGCAACATTAGGTAGGTCAATTTAAATACTGTGGTCCCCTGTTGTGTAGACACATAATCTTTACACCCAAACATTCATGCGTACAAACCAAACAGACACCGTTAAATAAAACAGCAATAGTTAATGCGACTTAAGCCTTGTGAACAGTTGTGCAGTATTAAAATTTCTTCCTACATCAATATTCACTATTTAACATTCAACCAAAACATTACATATGTGAAACAATCACTAACAGGCAAAAATACTAAACATGTATATTTGGTATTGTAAATACACTTATTTATGAGCAAGGAAGGGATTTACAGTGAGGATCTACAGTTGCAGAAGCCAGAAAATGATTTACAAAAATTGTTAAATCATTAAAAAATTATTTGAAAACATACACTTCATGTTGTAGTCCTGCATTGTACACACAACTATAAACATTATTCCCTATGTAAACAAAAAGGAAACACGTAATAAGATTTGAGAGTCTGGACATTTCCTTACCAAAGATATTCAAGGCAATGTCTTTAATTCTAAAACCTTTTACTGAAAGGGCCATCATATTTTAAGAAGTTAAGAAAACTATAGAGCTGCATTAATCAAAATCACCTATTTTGTGCAATTCAATGATCACAACCTTGAATTTCTTTAAAAAAATTACAATAAGCTACAAGTATCAAAGAAGCAAGGTTATCTGGAGTAGTCTATATAGAAGCACATTGGAATTTCTTTTATTATGCTCAGATACTGGTGCTTTTAGAATTTATTGTGCTCTCAAAACAAAACTTACAGGACATGTTAAAGTACACAGCATAGCACTTTCATACATGTAGAATATTGGTGGATGAAAAATGTCTCCTAAACAGTAATTCTGGATGTAGCCTCTGGTTTTACCAGTTGTATACTTGTGAGGACTCGGGGCCCAGGCCCCTCTGCTTCCTCCATTATGAGAGCACGTCACTGCATGCAGCTGCCTACATGACTAGCACAGACATTAAAGGTCAGTGGGCCCCTCAGGTGGAAAAGTACGTCATTAAAACTCCCCTCCCCTAATCAAATCTCACGAAACCCTGATGAAACTCCATTGTCACACCTTGTGGAACTAAACCTTTATAAACTGCTCCCATGCACTCCTCTCTCACTCTGTCCTTTGTGGGAAGCACCGACTTCCATTTCCCAGCCAGCTGCTATAGGGAAGAATCTTCTCCTGTTTGTAAGTCCCTAAATAAACTCATGGATAATAGCTCCGTGCCAGGCATGTTCTTTGGTCTTGGGGCTGAGTGGGTTGGAATATTTGGTGAGCCAGTCAGGAGAACAAAGAGCTGCTGGCCATGAAAGACATGAGTACTGGGAAGGGAGACTTCCTGGGGGGAATTCCAGAATGTCCTGCAACATCTGTATGGGGAGGGGTAGCTACCCTCCTAGATGAATGGAGACCACTGAGGAGTATGGGGACATCCAGTACTCCCAGGCCAGACTGTTAGCAGACTGCAGGACAGTTAGAAATTCATAAGAAAAGGAGAGCCATCAGGTTGCTGTGTTTATTGCATCGCCCCTGTTGGGAACTGTGTGTTTGGCCACAGAAGAGGCCCTGGCCACTAAAACTGTGGCTCACCACCTAAAAGAAGAACTTAAGTTAGAAAGTTTCTTTTGTATAGTCCAAGAAGATTTGAAGGATGCATTGAATGAGAGGCTACACCATATAGGTGAGAGTTTTGAAATATTGGCATGCCAGTATGCTAGAGTAAGAGAGTATATAGACTGTCAAAGAGGCAAGTGAGGAATACTCTGACTGGGACCCTAAAATATGGGATCCTGTTGACTTCTCTTCAGATGATGATGAGTCCCAGTCTGACTAGGATATTGAAAATAAGGAAAGGAAGCTTGTTCAACCTCTGGCCCAACAAAAAGTTCAGTTAGAACATACTCTCCCAGTGGGAGAGGATGATGCTAATGCTGCTGCTTTAGCTGCAGCTGCTCCAGCACCCTCTCCTGACCAAAAGTTCTTAGTTACCACATGTAATTCAGCGGCAGGATTATACCACCTCTGAATTACATGAAATTGGGAATCAATACAGATAATAGCTTAAAGAAGTCCTGCTAAATTGGTTACTATGTCATTGGGACACTGGTGTGGAGGGAGTGTTATTTTCAGGAGAAGAAATAAGCAAATTAGCCTCAATTATGACATACCCTTCTCTCCACCAACATATATAAACTTTGGCTGCCAGACCAGAATCCAATTCTTTGCTAAATTGGCTTGTAACTCAATGCAGAGAAACTTGGCCAAATGTGGGAGACATACCACATGTTGCTTCCCACTGCAATATGCTCAGTGATTACAAGATGTACTGAGAAGACTAGGAATGAAATATGCCATTTACGCTGTTAATTTTATTGTACCAGATAATGAAACCTTCACAACAGACATAAAGGACACTATCTGCATAGTGCCCCTAATCAGTGGTATGGGATTCTTGTACCGATTCTTAACCCAATGGTAGGGCAACCATTTCAAAGGTCGTCCAAATTATGGCTGATTTAGTAGAGTCAGAATGCCTAAGGCACAGAGGGGCCAGAGTAAGAGCTACAGGTCTTGCCCCAAGGGGCATGATGGCCCAAGCCATATATTACACAGGAAGATGTGGGCTGACCTAATAGCCTTGAGCACTAAAATTGAAGATATTGATGGGCAGCCAAATGTAGGGCTTGTCAGGCTCTGGAATAAATTACCCCCAAAAAGCAAGACATAAAACTTGAAGCCAGATCAGCAGATGGGGAAAGGGGCCAAAGACCCTTCTTTTATAGTCTATAGGGCCCTCTGCTCCTCCTGCTGACGAGGTCTTGAGCATCTTTTCCCTTCACATAGGGGACTGCTGAGATCATCAAAAAAGAGCTATATACAGGGACACTGGGGATCAGAGGCTACAATCTTTTGGTCCCCTACTAATGAGCATAGGTATTGGCATTCATGGACACTGGAGCAGAATGCATCTTCATATATGGAAAACAGCCGTGACCTGGTAGGACTGCATTCGTCATTGCTGGGTACAAGGGCCAAAGTATTTGCATTAGCTTGTCAAGCTGCTAGAATGTAATATACCAGAAATGAACAGCATTTAAAAAGGGAATTTAATAAGTTTCAAGTTTACACCTAGGCTGAGAAGATGTCCAAACTAAGGGACCAACAAGAGGTTACCTTCATTCAAGAAAGACTGTTGCCATCTGGAGTACCTCTGTCAGGTGGGAAGGCACATGGCTGGCTCCTCAGCATCATTGCTTTCAGCCTCTGTTTTCTGTGTGTGTGTGGGGCGGGTGGGGGGTGGGGGTGGGTTTCTCAATTGGCACCTGTAGGCATTCACTTAGCTCCTCTAGGAAACAATTCTGGGTTCTGCTTAGTATCTCATAGGAAGGCACATGGAACCATCTACTGGACCCTCGTCTCATGTTGGCTCTGAAGCAACTGTTCCCAAAATGTCTGCATTTGCTCTGAGGCTTCTTAAAAATGTTTCCACTTTCAAAGGACTTTAGTAAACTAATCAAGACCCACACTGAACGGGCAGAGTCACATCTCCATCTAATCAAAAGGACACACCCACAATTGGGCATGCCACATATCCATGAATATAATCTAATTACAAGTTTTGCCCTACTGTTTTGAATCAGAGTTAAAAGAAATAACTGCTGGGTGCATGGTTGGTTCAGTGGTAGAATGCTCGCCTTTTATGTGGGAGACCTGGGTTCGATTCCTGGACCATGCATCCCCCCCCCCCCCCGAAAAAGAAATAGCTGCCCCCACAAGACTGGATCAGGATTAAAACATGGCTTTTATGGGGGTACATAATAGCTTCAAACTGGTACAGTAAGTATTAAAGAAACACAACTACTAATGCAGATTGGTTGATTACCACCTCAAAAGCATATAATGTACATATCTCCTATTCCAGAATATATATTGGGAATTGATATTTTGTAAAATATTGTGGTAGTTAGATTCAGTTGTTAACTTGGCCAGGTGAAAATACCTAGTTCTGTTGCTGTGAACATGAGCCAATGGCATGTGAACCTCATCTGTTTCTGTTTACATCTGTAGTCGGCTAGGAGGCATGCCTGCTGCAATGAAGGATGTTTGATTTAATTGGCTGGTGCTTAAATGAGAGAGCCCAAAATAGCACAGCTAAAGCAGTTCAGCATACCTCATCTCAGCACTAACAGCTCAGCCCAGGCCTTTGGAGATGCAGAAAGAAATCACCCCCAGGAAAGTTGTTGGAACCTAGAGGCCTGGAGGGAAGGCCAGCAGAGATCACCCTGTGCATTCCCATATAAGAAAGAATCTCACTTGAAAGTTAGCTGCCTTTCCTCTGAAGAACTAATGAAATAAATCCCCTTTTATTAAAAGCCAATCCGTCTCTGGTGTGTTGCATTCCAGCAGCTAGCAAACCAGCACAATATCATTTTGCAAAGTACTGTATGTGAATTTCCTCTCTGGTGCCATGTGGTTAAAACTGTTCAAAGAGAACATGCTAAGGGGTCACCAGTAAAGGTAACCTCTCCCCAATGCATGGTGGTGGTACATCAATATAAGTTACCAGGGGGCCATCAAGAAATTACTGCCACCATTAAGAAATTGGAAAGAGTGGGCCTTATAATCCCCACACAACCCATTTAATAGTCCTGTCTGACCAATGAAGAAGCCTGGTGCTGTCTGGTGAATGATTACTGATTATAGAAAGCTTAATAAAATGACTCCTCTGCTGTTTGGCTGCACTAAACAGAGTTACTTTGTTACAGGATGAAAGTACTCAGGCCAATTTAATTTTGGGTTGGATCTTGTGAATGCCTTTTTCAGTATTTCTGTAGATCCCTCCAGTCAGCCTGTCTTCATGTGGGAAGGACAACAGTGGACATCTACTGTACTACCACAAGGATATCTTCATAGTCTCACTATTTGCCACAATTTGCTTGCCCAAGACTTAAAACTGTGGAAACCTTCAGCAGAGGTCATTCTTTTTCATTATATTGATGACATTAGGTTAACCAGAAACTCCCTTGAAGAACTGGAAACCACTGCTAAGTCTGTAGAGCCAAGGGTGGGCAATAAATTGGGACAAATTACAAGGGCCTGGATGCTCTGTCAAATTCTTGGGCATTGTTTTGTGGGTAAGACTAAGACTATTCCCTGTGCTGTTGTTGAAAACGTACAAAATTATCCCACCCCACATACTTCTAAACAGCTCATGGCTTTCCTTGATTTATTGGGTTATTGGAGACCATTTATACCCCATTTAGTGCAGATTCTAAAACCCTTATATGTCCTAGTTAGAAAAGGAAAAATATACAAATAGGATATTCCACAGCAGGCTATTTCTGAAAAGGCCAAATGGGCTATTGCTTTATGTAGGCTCAGGCTTTACAGGGGTGGACCCAGATATGCCTTGTGGATTAGACTTGGCCAATATGATATTGGCTTTGGGTGGGGCTTATGGCAAAGATAACAGGCAAAGCACGTTCTCATCAGCTTTTGATCTCAGCTCTGGAAAGGATTTGAACTATGATATAGCCCCTTATAAAAACAACTGTGTGCTGCTTATAATGCCTTACTGCAAGTTGAAGTACTAACTCAGAAATGTCCTGTGAAATTAAGAACAGCCATCCCCATACAGGGGTGGTTACAGGACACTGCCACTACGATTCTCTCTGGCAGTGCACAATTAAGCACATTAAAAAAATGGAAAGCTTATTTTTTTTTAACATTTTTAACAACAACCTTTTAAGCATAGAAATGTATGATATCTTAGGACCAATTTCCTATGTGGAAGAACAATGCTTGCCCCTCCCCACTGATCCTCCCATGGTGGCTGTTTCTGTGTCCATGGTTGCAGAATGTGACCTGAGTCTACCTTGTATGCTGATGAATCAGCACGTAGGCAGCCCACCTCCTGGATGGCAGTAGCTATGCAACCTAGCACAGACACTAATCTGATGGGAAACTGGGATCATGCAAAGCCGTCATTGGTTTGAATTAAGAGCTATGTGGATGGTCATCGTCCATGAACCAGGAGATGCATTAGTGTTTGAACTGACAATTGGGCAGTGTACTGGGGCCTGACAGTATAGATGACCATTTGGAAGCAAGAGCAGTGGACTGTTGTCAGCTGCTCTTTATGGGGAAAAAAATGTGGGAAAGACATCTGGACTGCCTGTCACAAGCAAAATGTAACCATGTTGAATATCTTTGCCCATAATACTGACTCTTTACTTGGCGATATTGAAGCAGATACATTTGCAAGAATTTGTAGCCTAGAGCCAACATTGCACAAAGCTGCTGAATGGTTGCACAGGAAAACAGGACACCTAAGGTACCACACTGTGGCGATTGGGACAGCAATTTCAGCTGCCTGTCACTAGAGAACAACAGAATGTTGTGGATGCCTGCCCCTTCTGTTCACTGCAACACCTAAGGATGCTTCCTCATCAAACTGGTCACATTGGCTGTGAGCAGATTCCAATCACCAGGTGACCAGTAGATTATACTGGGCCCCTTCTCTTATCTAATGGTGCAAAATATGCCTTTTCAGCCATAGATATGGCCACTGCACTGTTGCTGGCCTTCCACTGGGAAAGCAAACCAAAGAGCTACAATATGAGCTTAAAAAAGCTAAATGCATTCTTCTGGGTCCCCACACATGTGGACAGTGATAGGGGCACCTATCTGGACCTTTACTGGACAGCTAATCCAAGCTTGGGCTACTGAACTTGACATCTTATAGACATTTCATTTGCGTTACAACCCCACAGGAGCAGAGCTAATTGAAAGGATGAGTGAGCTTTTAAAGGAGTAATTAAAAAATGACAAGCGATCTTTGTAGCAGTGAATACTCTGCTTGTATCTGGCCCTCACAAAACCTCAATTCATGGTCCTGAGCAGCTGTTCCCCCTTCTGTTGACCTGGTAATGGTGGGCAATGTCCTGGCCAATGCAGCCATGCTGGTTGGGAATCCTAAGTCCGTGGAGTATTGGGATCGTCCAAATATTAGAACACAGTTTATATGCAAAATGCCAAAAGGTGTATATGTACCCAACCCAAGACCCCCTCCCCCATACCTCAAGGCACAGTATGTATGAATATGTGGACACTTATGCCCAGGCTAACTATGGATTTGATTCCAGAAGCCTCCCTGCAATGAAGGGGGGTGTAAGGTGTGATATCTAAGGCCCCCTTATAGAATCCCTTCTCCAGGAACACTTCTGTCTACTAATAGTTTGTTTTCCATTAGATCAATAAGATTTGCTTCTCATAGTTCCCCATAAACATCTTTCTGTCCTTAGCATCATAGCAAACACCTTTCTACAATAGGCTTCCATGGTAACCTGTGTGCACAGTAAATCTCAGTGCTGAGCATGCTGACAATGACTGAACTGTCATTGTTGGGTGCTACCGGCCTGCCTTGGATGGTGACCCCTGCAAGTTGAACTGTGTGGAATACCCTGCTGACCTGGTAGAATTCAGCACATTGGAAAATTTTGAAAAAAAGAAATCATTTAAGAGTGAAATCACAGGATGTCATCACTTTGTAGGGTAGTTATCGCTGTGTATGGGGACTCCTAGTGTTCCGTTGTCTCTTATGCTGTTGTGGAATATGGATACACTGTCCTATGGTCAATGTAGTCAGCTGTTTGGGGTGGATTGTGAGGACCCAGGGCCTGGGCCCTGACCCTTCCTCCATTATGAGAACAAGTCACTGCATGCAGCTATCTACATGACTGTGACAGACATTAAAGGTCAAGAGACCCCTCAAGGGGAAAGAATGTCATTAAAACTCCTCTCTCCTAACAAAATCTTGTGAGACCCTCCTGAAACTCCATTGTCACACCCTGGGAATCTAAACCTTCATAAGCTGCTCCCATGGCAGTCCTCTCTTTATTTTGTGTGGAACATTGGCTTCCATTTCCCAACCAGCTGCCATCAGGAAGAATCTTCTCCTGTTCATAAGTCCCTAATTAAACTCATGGATAACTCTGTGCCAGGCTTGTTCTTGGAGCTAAGTTGGGTCAGAACTTAGCTCTTGGAGCTAAGTCTTGAAGCTAAGTTGGGTCAGAACTATACTCTAGGACTATTATATCAGTAAAATTACATCTTGTGATACTGGAAAGTGATTAGAATGTGCAAACTGTGTAATAGTTTTCATCTGCCTCTCAAAGGGTACCACCACAGGAAAGTCTATTTAAGATGTTGGCAGGTTTAATGAAGTTGGAATGCTGGCCTTGTTGAATTGGACAACAGTTTTTCAAACTTGGATCAGAGCTACTATGCATTTAGTATACTGAAGTAGTGAACAAGATGTCTTTTTGTTGGACTTTCCAGGTACTGGAGTTTTTTTGTTAATTTGCTGTACCAGGTCATAAAAGATCGAATTAACATTTATTTTTGATTGTGCAGAAGGTTCTAAAAATGCTCAGTTTCATTGTCTTGCTAGATTTTGACTTTGCTTCTTTCCTCCAACTCTTTCATCCTCAAAGTCATATTTATTACCAACCAGAATCACTGGAATATCATTGGTATCTTTTCCTAGAAGAATCTGTTCTCTCAGATCTTGTAAGTCATTAAATTTGGACCATGCTGTGATGGAATAAACAAATGCAAAACCTTGTCCATTTTTCACATACAAATCTCTCCTTGCTGTAAATTGTTCCATTTCTGCAGTATTCAAGATTTCAAGCATACACTGTTGTGCATCTACTTCAACTTGTTTTCTATAAGAATCTTCCATCATCATAGGATCATACTTTTCAACAGGAATTCCTGGAACAAATTTCATGGAAAGAGCTGGACTTCCCATTGTCAAGAATGAGTAGTTATACACATGTAAGGTGATATTCCCTAGCAATGGGCTTGCTGCTGATGCATACAGAAGCTAATACCATGATACCAAGATTTTGAGAAAATAAAGATTTTTTTCTGAGAGTGTGACTAGTGAGGAGAGAGGAGGCAAGCTCAGTTTGTCTGCCCTATCCGAAAACAAAGGGAGGTGGGGACAATGACAGAGATTTTAATTGGTATATTTTGACTGGTTGTTCATAGGACGGTTTGTATATGGTAGAACAATACCAGTGGGCTAAGTCTCATCTTCCCTTTTAGGGATATCTTGCACTTTATTTGTTTTGAAGATGACTCCTCATCCCTGTAATCTTTGATGCAGGTTATGACCTGCAGTTAAGAAAG
Organism: Tamandua tetradactyla; assembly: GCF_023851605.1. Taxonomy (NCBI): domain Eukaryota; kingdom Metazoa; phylum Chordata; class Mammalia; order Pilosa; family Myrmecophagidae; genus Tamandua; species Tamandua tetradactyla. Next base: position 81,071,063 of record NC_135341.1, read on the forward strand.
CTCAGAAGAAAAGCTTATAAGATATCTCTCTCCTCAAACTGGTTTTTCTTGCCCATAGTTTTAGTCCCTCCTCGAGTTTTGAACATTCCTTAATCTTGAGGAATTCAAGATGATGGCCACTCTGGCCGCTTCATGCTGATTAAAGGAGTAGATTAGGATGTGAGGAACAGAATTTCTTGGTTTGGAGCTGAAAATATGTTTTTTTGGTTGTTGCTCTTTGAAGGACTTGTACCCCTGGATTTCAGGGCTTACCTGGCATAAGAATAAATCCAGAGGCTTCAAGTCACTGAGAAAGAAATTTACCATGTTAACTGAAAAGTATAGTTTCAAATAAAAGAAATAGAATACCATGATTAGGAGATTTATAAGTGAATACAACCATATTGGGAAAATAGCTTTCTATAAATTCTTATAGCCCCCTGAGGAGATGTTGAGTTCATGTAGTCATGTGGCTTGTTTATGGTATCTGGATGTCTTTAGGGTTTTTAGGAGCATTGTTGCCTGAGGTTTTGCCCACTGTGTCAGCCTTTGATATCTGGCTGAGACCTGCATAAGAGTAACTTCCAGAATGACCTCCTGACTCCATCTGAAATCTCTTAGCCGTAGAAACTATTTTGTTTTATTTCTTGTCTTTTAACATTTCTCCATTTTGATCATGATTTTTCCCTGAAAACATTATTGATCAATGTTTTGATCAGAGCCAGGGAAGCTCATTCCTGGGAGTCATGTCCCACATTGTGGGGGAGGTATTGAGTTTATTTTCAGAGTTTGGGAGAGAGAGAGAGGGAGGGGAAGAGAGGGAGAGAAAAGCAGCATTTGAGAAACAAGGAGGTTTTCAGGGGGTGACTTTTGATTATAATTAGACATTACAGAAATAAACTTCATAAATACCAGTTTCAAGATTGAAAACTTGGCTTAGTAGCATATTTTCTTTCATGAGGTGGGGCTCATTTACTCCAGGTTTATTTTTCTAGGTTTTCCTGATATAAGTTCAAACGGGGGATAATTTACATTTTTTTAAATGAGGGGTTTTTAGATTTAATAAGATTATAGACAAGGCTTTGGGCCAAGGCAGATTGAGGGATTCATTTAGGAATTGAATTTTAATTTAATCATTTGTTTATTTTATCTTTCCTGCCAATTGAAGGTGGTAGGGACAGATAAATCCCTGGTTGATGAGTGAGACCCTGCAAATCTCCCCTGACCATAGTTTTATTAAACTAGGAGCTCTTATTGCTTGAGAGAATGGCAGGAATTCTCTAGGTAGGGAAATTTAATAGGTTTTTCACTACTGTGAGGACAGTAGCCTTGTGAAATGAAAAGTCTCTATCCACCCAGAAAACACACTGTGCTGATTTGATAGGGTTTATGTACCCTAGAAAAGCCATGTTTTAATCCTAATCAATCTTGTCAGAGCAATGGTTTCTTTTAATCCCTATTCAGCAGTATAGGTTGGAAACTTGATTTGGTTATCTCCATGGAGATGTGACTCAATCAATTGTGAGTATTAAACTTGATGAGACGGAGATGTGGCCCCACTCATTCTTGAGTCTTGATTAGTTTACTGGGATTCTATAAAAGAGGAGACATTGTTGGAGAGAATGCCTTTTTGAGAATGACAAGCAAGCTACAGCAGAGCCAAGCAGAGAGCCACAAGACCAAGAGAACCACAGAGTCCACCAGCCAGAAACCTTTGGAGATTCTGAGAGAGCAGAGAAGGACGACAGAATGTCGAGAGCCATGAAGCAGAGTCTGCCAACCAGTGACCTTTGGTGATAAAGGAGAATGCCTCTGGGGAAGCTTCATGAAGCAAGAGGTCTGTAGAGGAAGATAGCAGATGCTACCATGTACGCCATATGTCCTTCCAGATGAGAGAGAAACCCTGACCTTCTAGAATCAAGGTATCTTTCCCTGGGTGTCTTTGATTGAACATTTCTATAGACTTGCTTTAATTGGGACATTTTCATGGCGTTAGAACTGTCAACTTGTAACTTGTTAAATTCCCCTTTTAAAAGAGCCATTTCATTTCTGGTATATTGATTCTGGCAGCTAGCAAACTAGAAAGCACACGTATGACAATCAGGACATACTCATATTCCTTAAAAGTATATAGCTGTATAAAGTTCATTTGAAGAGGTCTAAAAAGGACCTTGCATTGGAGGCATCTCTCTGTCTTACTGTTATACTTTTACCAGGGTTACGCTAATTGACAGGCAGAACATAATTTATATACGCATCTTGCTTTTTCATTTATTTATTTATTTTTTATTCTTTTTCCCCCCCAAATCCATAACAAATGTTTTCCAATCTCTACTTGGATCAGTGGAGATTTCTAAATTTTCTTTTAGTTTTTTTTTTCTTTTTTTTAAACTAATGACAAATCTTCATACCATACTGTCCATATATACATGGCGTACAATCACTGGCTCACAATATGATCACATAGTTGTATGTTTATCACCATGATCATTTTTAGAACATTTGTATCACTCCAGAAAAATAAATTAAAAAACTAAGAAAAATCTCATATATCCCATACCCCTTACCCCTCCCTCTCATTGACCACTAGTATTTCAATATACCCAATTTATTTTACCTCTTATCCCCCCATTTACTTATTTTTTTATCCATATTTTTTTTACTCTTCTGGATAAAAGGAGCATCAGACACAAGGTATTTACAACCACACAGTCACATTGTAAAAGCTAAATCATATAATTGTCTTAGAGAATCAAGGCTACCGGAACACAGCTCAACAGTTTCAGGTATTTCCCTCTAGCCACTCCAATACCCTATAAACTAAAAAGGAATGTATATATAATGCATAAGAATAACCTCCAGGATAACCTATTGACTCTGTTTGAACTTTCTCAGCCACTGAAACTTTATTTTGTCTCGTTTTTCTCTTCCCCTTTTTGGTCAAGAAGGCTTTCTCAATTCCATGATGCTTGGTCCCAGCTTATCCAGGAGTTCTGTTCCATGTGACATAGCATTTTAAAAAGAATAACTAAAACCATGATTAATAATAATGTATTTTCTTTTAATATCATGCAGATCAGTATCAGTATATATTATGGGTAGTTAGGACATTGTCAAATATTTAGGAATCTTATACAATTTCTAAGTATTTATACAAACAGCATTTTACTTTTATAAATTCAATTAGCAGAAGGTTAGAGAATCCCTTTTAATTTGGTAATATTTCTCATGCACCTCATAATAAATTAAATAAAATGAACTTAACTATTTCTAGAATCTCTCCTCCTACAAGGTGAAAACACAAATCCTTTGTGATAGTTTGAAATAAAAGACATCTTTTAGGGTTTGATTTTGCAAAGCCAAATGTTAAAAGTTGTCAGAAAATGGTTTATTGTGGAACAAATGTTTTCTTCTTTATTTAATTAAAGTGAATAAAAGCGTAAACAGGAGTTAATATGACTGTAAAAAAAAACCAACTTAGTTTCTTTCAAAGTGAAAAGACTTGTCTTTTAAAGCAATAAAGGATAATAATGCCTACACAAACATTAATGAAGATATTATTCTGATATGACACAGAATATTTGTCTTTTGGCAGAGTATTTAGATGATTAAGAAAAATTTTTGTATAGCCCTGCACTAAGAGCAGATTAATAATTTGAGAAAACTTCACTATGTAAACAGAATGAAAACGAAACTTTAGTTTTGAATGGATACACCATGAGCTGGTTTGAAACTGTTATGTACCCTAGAAATGCTATGTTTTTTATCCAATCTTGTGGGGGCAGACCTATTGTTGGGTGAGACATTTGATTAGGTTGTTTCCATGGAGATGTGACCCCACCCATTCAATGTGGGTCTTAATCCTTTCCCAGAGCCCTTTATGAGAGAGAGCCAGGAACATTTAAAGAAAGCAAACAACTCAGGAGAGAAGGACCCATATTTACTGAGCGAGCCATTTTGGAAACCAACCCAAGAGGGAAGGGCCAGCAGATGTTGCCATGTGCCTTCCCATGTGACAGAGAAATCCTGATGTGATCAACCTTTCTTGAGTGTAGGTATCCTCTTGTTGATGCCTTAATTTGGACATTTTCATGGCCTTAGAACTATAAATTTGAAACCTAATAAATCCCCTTTGTAAAAGCCAATCCATTTCCGGTATATTGCATTCTGGCAGCATTAGCAAACCAAAACACACAAGTTTGTTCTGAAAGCTTAAAAAAATTATGTAATTAAGCCTACTAATTCTTAGTCAGCATTGACCATGATAAATAAAATTCCTTTCCACAACCTATAAGTTTCTGTATCTATTTAGGTTTTGTCCTACACATTCCTGCCTCTCATTCTGCAAAAACCAGTCATTTTAAAATTATTCTCCCTTTTCCTTAACAAAGCACATCTTGTGTATTTGACATACCTGCAGATCTTGTTATTAAAAATATTTTTGAATTGTTTTCTAACATTTTATAAGACTATTTTAAAATAAAGTTAAAAAATTTTCTTAAATACAAGTTTATATTCTTCATTGTCTTAAAGATCTAATACTAGTTTATTTGATCAGTAAACTATTATAAATTCAGGGAGGATATACTTAAGTAGAATAAAATTTATGTTTGTATTATACTTAACATTGATATCTTAGAAGATGTAGCTATTTTAGGGAAGTGTTTTTCAGAAATATTGCTTCTCTTTAGTTTACTATTTTATCGGTATTCTTATAACTATATTATGAATAATTTCTGAAACAGTTTTCTTGGAGGCAAGTAGGTAGAACTGGTTTATTATTAGGGTTAAGCTATAATTTAATTGCAGGTTTGTAAAGGCAGTCAGCATTTTCCTCCCCTCCATTGGAGGTTAAAAACCTCTTTGTTTCCATAACACCCCCAAATTATGAACAAGCTAAAAAGCATACTATCAGGCCATGGAAGCTATACTACAATTTTTTGACTTGTCCCAAGCATAATCCAGGAACTTTTCCATGGCTCTTAAGGACGTTTTTTTAACCTACTGGACCTTTTGGAATTTGGCAATTGAATTTTATTTAATTACCCTCATCCCAAGGGAATAAATACGCTTTAATAAGGATTTTTTTCTGTGACTACCATCACAAAAGTATTATTAGAAAAAATAATTCCAAATTAGGGAATTCCCTCAGAATTCAGGATAAACCACACAAAATACGGCTATTTGGCAATACTTCCCATGCGTATCACCCTAAATACCTAAGCCTAGTATAAAGAACTTATTCTAAACTAAACCTTATATCTCCCCTATCTTCCTGCACCCCACATTTTCCCCTAAATAATTTAGGAAACTTCATCCTAAATAAGGGTTATCAAAGAAAAATTAAGAGTCTAATTTCTACAATATCCTGCAGGGCCAAAAAAATTTTTTTTTAATTGACAGTTTTGGCTTTGGGAGGAAGGGAAGTTTTTTTTAATGCCCTGATTTGGTCAAGGTCCAGGAGGAAGCTCTGGGTGAGATAAAAAGAATATGGCTAAATGGGTTGGTATAGCATTCAAAAGAGGGTGGAGGATTGAAGACAGATAAGCTGGCTGTAATATTTATTAGAGTCTCAATGTCCTCCTTTCTAATTGTTTCCAGTGACCAGATTTATTTTGCCTAAAGATATGACATGGACAATCGGTATAGTGTCCTGAGGCAGCCCTAGTAGTTACATTGAGAGATGCTTTCATTTCTTAGAGGGTAAGCAGTGTTAGGGGGGTTGCTGCTATTTTGAGGGGTGGGATTTGGCAGTTTCTTTTCCATATTTATGGTAATTACAGTGTCCTGTATCCTGGTGCACTCAGTGGGTTTATTGAGGCTTATTTGGCTGCTGTTTTAGATTGGGAGGATTTATTTGGGGTACTCAATTCTCCTTCAGGTTAGATAGTTTACTAAATTCTTTATCTTGTGCTTGTGGTATCTGGAGGTCCTTAGGGTTTTCAGGAGTATTGTTGCTTGAGGCTTTTGCATACTTTAGCAGTTTGTGATATCTGGCTAAGACCTGCATAAGAGTAACCTCTACAATGACCTCCAGATTCCATTTTAAAACTTGTAGCCACAAGTTTTTCCTAAAAAATTATCCTAAAAAATTTCCTAAAAAATTAAATATGCTTGATGGTAAGTTATTCAAAGTTTTATTTGTATATTAAAACACGTAAGAATATATCATGGAGTGGAAGCAAAAAGTGCATAAATTCTTTTTAAAATTTAAAATTCTTTATTCTTCAATGCAGTGCATGATTACATTAATTTTTTCATCATATAGCTGTGCATTTATCATCACAATTGACTTTTTTCTTTTTTGTGAAAAATAAAATACAAAAAAGCAATAAATTTCAAAGCACATCATAACAATTAGTTGCAGAACATATTTCAGAGTTTGATATAGGTTACAATTCCACGATTTTAGGTTTTTACTACTAACTACTCTGAGGTACTGGAGACTAAGAGAAATATCAGTATAATGATTCAGTAATTATATTCATTCTTTAAGCTCTACCTTCTCTGCATAACTCCACCATCACTTTTTATTTTCCCACCATCACTTTTGATCTTTCTCCCACTCTTCAGGGGCAATTGGGCTATGGCCGTTCTAACTCCTTCATGTTGGAAAGGGGTGTTGATAATATGGGATGGGGGATGGAATTAGGTGATGTTCTGGAGAGGCTGGGCCCTCTGCATTTCAGGACTTACCTTGTCCAGAGACCCATATGGAGGTTGTAGATTTCTGGAAAGTTACCCTAGTGCATGGAACCTTTGTAGAATTTTATATAACGTCCTAGGTGTGCTTTAGGATTGGCAGGAATGGTTTTAGTTGGGGTTTGGTAACCTATGATAGGTAGCAATATCTAACTGAAGCTTAAATTACATGAATTTTAAAGTTAAAAAATTGATCAAACTTCTTTATCCATAATGCCTAATAGATGGAGGTGGTCGAAGGGTACATTGAGAAGCAGAAAGGCAAACTGGTGTATAAACATGATGGACTACTGTGTGGCTACAGAAAGGAGCAAAGTCGTGAGGCTGCAACAGGTGAACGAACCTTGAAGACAGCGTGTTGAGTGAAATAAACCAGAAATGAAAGGACAATATTATTTGGTCTCTTTTAGAATATATTTATAGAAAAATTGGGGCCTAGATAGCCGTCACATTTATTCCCGAGTTGTAAATGTTATTTCTAGATCTTGAGATTCTGCACTGTATGTATTTCCCTGGGACTTTGGGCACCTGTGTGACACCTAAGACTCAGTTGGATTTCTGCAGCTCTGAAAGTCAGCATTACTACATACAACAACTGTTAAAGAAACTGAAAAAGAGATCAGGCTTCAATTAGGGATAAGAACAAAGCTGATCTAGTTGGGACTAAGGTAAGTCAGAATAAGGGTAAAGGATGACATTGTAGTTTAGAATGTCACCTACTGTATGAAACCAATGGAAGTGAACTTTATTTTGTCCCAAACTTACATTTTCTGTAGCACATAATATAATTCAACCTGTTTGAATAGTCATTTAAACAACCCAAACACATGGAGCCCAGAATGGGAATGAGGGCTTGTAATTCTGTATAGCTTAAATGTAAAACCTGACACATCCCAGAGTATGTTGGGTAGATAATTAAAGAATATTGGCAAAGTCTCTTGAGGGACTGGAGAAAAAATTTGGAACTATTAGACTTTCCTACCTGGGAAACCCTTTATTCTCTCTCAAACACTAAGGACTCCTAAGTTAATAGGTCAAGCCCTTGGTTTTGAGAATTCCTCTTATAAAAGTTATTTTTGCTGTGGAGAAGTTAAGCCTACCTATAATTATGTAAGTAAAATAATTACTTCCAGAGACATCTTTTGTTGAGTAGATATGGACTTTCTCTCCAAGCCCAACTCTACAAGTAAAATCATTATCTTCCCCCATATGTGGGACATGACACCCAGGAGTATGAGTCTCCCTAGCAATGTGGGACATGACTCCCAGGGATGAGTCTGGCCCTGGCACTGTGGGATCGACAATGCCTTCCTGACCAAAGGGGGGAAAAGAAATGTAACAAAATAAGGTACCAGTGGCTAAAAGAGCTCAAATAGAGTTGAGAGGCTATGCTGGGGGCTACTTTTACACAAGCATCAACTAGATAATACTAATTGCCATGGTTTGCCAACCCCCAACAACATTTTTCCTGTAAACCTTAAAAAACTACCAGGGCTCTGTCTGAGTTTCTGCAAAAGTTTCATGCACTAAGATTATTCCACAGAAACCTAAAACCTTCAGATGGTTCCTAGGCCAGATAAGTCCTGAAACCCAGAGGTGCCAACCTCTCCAGAACATCAACTAATTCCATCCCCATATCCCATATTGTCTTACACCCCTTTTCTACATGGAAAAGTTAGAATGGACATAGACCAAACATTCCTAAAGATTGGGAGAGGGATCAAAGGAGAAGGTGGAATTATAACAGAGAGGTAGGTTTTAACAATTGAGCGTGACTGCTGAATCATTATATAGATATTTCTGTTTAGTCTCCAGTGTCTTGGAGCAGCTAGAAAGAAATACCTGAAATTGTGGAACTGTAACCCATACCAAACCATGAAATCTGTTGTATAACTACTTGTTAAAATGTACTTTGAAATTTATTGTCTTTTGTATATATGTTATATTTTACAGTAAAAAATGTTTAAAAAATTGTTCAAACATGAGGTAAGGTAGAATGCTACCCAGACCATCTTGTTTCCTGACCCTAGACCAGTGCTCCTAAAGTTGCTGGATTTGGGTTTAGTTTCTTTGCCATACCATGAGAAAGAATTCTAGGGCACAGCACAGCAGAGCATAAGCTGGTAAAAAGTTTATTAGATACGCATGTGAGAAGACACACGGGCACTCTTGAAAGAAAAGAGGGGTGATAGGTGATAGACCTCGATGCTATGGGGAAATCTGCCTTTATAGATTTTTGTTCCTTTTATAGTTTTTATTAACCATTTTACTACCCTCCCTTCTCCTTCCTTTGAGATGCTTGAGCTTGCATGACTTGCTCAGGTGGGGTCCATTGGCCCCCGTGTGCTATTTATTGCTATTATTCTCAGAGATATCTTTCTTCCTGTGGCCTGACTGCTTCTTTGATCAGCAAGCCACGGCCCTAATTCTACAACTGCCCCACTAGTATCAACAATACTCACTGGAAATGGATTAACTTGTTTGTCTGAGGAACATCCAGTGAACCATAGCTCTTCCCTGCTCTGGGTCTCAGTGTCCTCATCTCTGAAATAAGGAGCTTGGGCAGGGACCCTCTAGAGACTGTGGCTGTTAGGGCTGTACCTCACTCGATAACTGTGCTTTTCATCCATCTCATACACTGCTGCAGTTTTCAGCTGCATTGAATCAGAGAGAGACCAACCTTCACTTTGGTGACTGGGATTTTCATAGGAGACACATCTAAGTAGGCAGCCCTTCACTTGCACTTGGTATCATTTTGAATAAGGGGAAAGAAAGTTAAGTCTCTTGAGTATTCTTTCAACTCAGGACAAGATGCAGGAAAAGGTAGGGTTTAGGCAATGTGTTTTGAGGGATTAAAAAACCTGGGAGGACTTTCAGTTAGAGATGATATATTGTATTAACATATGCATATTCTTCCTTGCTTCTTCCTGTAGCCCCAGAAAAGGAATATTTTTGAAAGTCATAAATCCACAAAGCAAAGAAAGGGAGAGGAGTCAACTAAGTGTCAGAGATTGGAAAGCAGATGGATAAGTGGCAACTGACTTGACATATTTGAGAAAACTGAATCCTAATTTAGCCATGGGGAAATCTGAGAAGTAAATCAATTTATACCATAGAACTGCTCCTCCCTCCCTTATTGTAAGAGACAAGAAGAAATTTCTCTGAGGAATCTGATCAGGCAAAGAGAAGAAACTTAAAGATCAGGGTCTCTCTGTCAAACGGCCCAGCCAGATCACCCAACTGTGAAGATGATGGTTGATGAACTCCAGCCACACACTAGGAATTTCCAGTCTTATGAGCAGATGACCTAGAATCTCTATATTATGAACAAACCTTAGATATATGAGAGAGACTAAAATAAGTATATACAAGTATTTTGGAGTCAATAATCTGCAGTAGAAAAAATGTGAAAGCAACTATTATTAATATCCTGAGAGAGCTAAAAAAAAGATATTTGATCCACGAAACAGAGAAAGACTGCTGTTAAAGAAATAAATGTTATAGATTTAAATTTATGAGGGATAAAAAACTAAATAGAAATCTCTGAATAGGTAGTAGGAAAAAGGTCTAATGATAGAAAGTAGGAGAGACAACATAAGAACATAAGAGAGCCACTATAGGAGACCCAATATCCAAATAATCACAAAGTTCCAGGAAGAGAGAATGGAGACATTATCAGAGAAATAAGAAGTTTTTAGAATTGAAAAACTTGAATATCCAAATTAAGAGCTCTCACTGAGTGTTAAACACAATGAGAGAAAAAGAAACTCTAAGATGCATCATGAAATTTTAATACATTGGGAAAGAATTTAAAAGCTTTTAGAGGGAAAAATTAGGTTCCTGAGGGCCAGGAATGGAATAATATTGGACTTCTCAAAGGCAACATTTGGGAGCTAGCAGAGGATGATGGAATAACACCACCGAAATACTGGGATGAGATGACTTTGATGCCCAGCTAAACTATCAATTAAATGTGCCTCTAGAATAAGACATTTTCAGGCATGAAATTTCTCAAAATTTTTACGTACCATACATTCTTTCCCTGGAAGTAACTGGAGGACATGCTCTAATAAGTCAGGTGATTAAACCAATAAAAGGAATGACTTGTTCTAAGGTTGGACTCCCTTGAAGCCACTGAAATGTGAATTTTTATGCAAGTGATTTATTAAAGAGACCTATAAGAGAGTGGGGGGAAGCAGGACAAGGACAGGCAGGAAGGCAGACAAAGTGTGATAAAGGCAGAGTCATGTGGAGGGTGACTTCAGTCTGATCTTGAAGTGCATCTGTTTTAGTTTCCTGGCTGCTGAAGCAAATATCATGCAGTGGGTTGGCTTAAACAATGAGAATTTATTGGCTCATGGTTTTGAAGTTAGAGGAAGTCCAAAATCAAGGCATCACCAGAGTTAGAGTTTCTTCTAGAAGACTGGCATTCTGGGGCTGGTTGTCAGTGATCCTTGGTCCTTGGTTTTTCTGTCACATGGCAACACACGTGATGGCCTCTCCTGGCTTCTCCCTTCCCTTTGGGTTCTGTTGACTTTCAGTTTCTGGCTCTTCCCTCTGTGGCTTTCTCTCTGTCTGAATTTCATTTATAAAGGACTCCAGTAATAGGATTATGACAATTCTGATTGAGTTGGGCCACACCTTAACTGAAATAACCTCATCAAAAGACCCTGTTTATAAGGGTTCACACCCACAGGAATGATTAAGTTTAAGAACAGGCTTTTCTGGGTTATATTGCCCCAAACCACCACAGTATCCTTCTGGGGTGTAAGTTACTTCAGAGATGTCTCAACTGAAGCAAGGGATCTGACTTACATTCTCCCATGCTAGTCCATCAAAGGTCAAGGGATTCTGGAGGAGAGGGTTGGGATGAAAATTCCAAGGCACACTGGATCTCTGGCTTTAGATGAAACACCTCTGGAAAACAAGAGCTGTCTTTCAAAGAAGAGTGCTGGCTTTTGAAAACAAATGTGCATTGAAGCCAGAAAGTGTGTATGTGTGTGTGTATGTGCAACAAATGATGAAATGGGATATGACACTACAAATTGGACTACAGGAAACAGACACTGTAACACAGGAGAGAAACAAAGGAATCCCCAGGATGATGATAAAGGCAAATCCCAAGATGATAGCCATGCAAACATGAAGCAGGTCAAAACACTGGGAGAAAATTATTTAAGAAGATGAAAATGATAGAGTGCCTAATGAATTTGAACATATTGAGAAGATTATATATATTTATAATTCCATATATATATATATATATATATATGGAAGAGTTTTCAGTTGAATTAATAAGAAAATCAAAATCTCAGCAAGTTAAAATAAGGTGATCATCAATTTCAGAAGGAAAATATGTTAAAAATTAAAAATAATCATAGTTCATAAATTTTGTGACTCAGCTGTGAATAGAAGGTGTGTGATAATAATAATGGAAATATTGGATACATTTAATTTGACTAAATTAAGTATCAACTCCATTGTGGAGATGGTAATAGGAAGATATGTGTGGGGCAGGATTAGAGAGTGGAGAAAAATTCTTATCTTACATACTGGAAAGTCAGTGGATGGTGAAACTGAAAAATCAAGAAGTAGCAGTAGCAGCATGTTTCTTACAGAAATGGAAGGGGGGAAATCCAAAAAGAACTAAAAATTAAAAGTGGTTTCCTCTGGGTAGTGAGAAATGGGAGTGGGAGACAGTAGCGTGGGCAATTGCTGCTTTTCATTCAGTCCTTTAAAACAATTTGACTCTTGAATCTGTGTGCATGTGAACATTTATTAAAAATAAAAGAATAAATTTAAAAGGAAAGCCCTTCAGGCAGAGTGGACTGAGGTGCAGGAAATGAGGAGCAACAGGGGGCTGATTCAGGCACATTTCAGATATATTGGTTTGTGCCCCCCAAACCCCACCCAGCAGGGCCCCAATAGATAAATGTGCCAGCAGGGAGTCTTTGATCTTCAGTCTTTAGGAACAAAGAATCTTAGAACCTTGAAAAGTTAAACTCAGAACCATAAAAGTTTGGAATTTACATTCATAGAATCTCATTTTAACCAATCTTTAATACTCAACTCAGGTATCCCCTCTTCCAGGAAGCCTTTATTGACCCTCCTCCACATCCTCAAGCCCCCCGCATTTCCTGGTATCCCAGCACTCTTCACCCTGTACTCTCAGGTTTTTCATTTGTCCTCCTCCTCCACTGATGGCAGAACATGCACCTATAGTCATTTATGGGCAAACATAGTCATTTCTAGTTGCAACAAGACTGCTCAGGAGCATTCCACCTCCAACCCTCCCACATTCTCTCCCTGGAGTAACAGCAAGTCCATGTGTTTGTAGATGCTTCAGCCTCACAGGGAGGTCCTGGTCTCTGGCCAGGGACAAGAGTCTACGCTGGCATCTGGAACATGTGACTTCTCCCCTCTGAAGTTTGGGTCTACTCTGAGGGTGCTCTGCTGAGATGTCTGGGTCCTTGCTCTATGTCCTTGTCCTGACTGTAAGACCCCTCTTTTTCTGTTGCCCCCTCCTCAGACACATCCTTGAGACTCACGGATGCACTCCTGAGCTACCACTTGGCTGAGGAAAGCGCAGGCGAGGCTTTGTCAGGTACCATTTTCTCCGACATTCTCTGCCACCATTTTTGTTCTACTGCTCTGTACCACATCGGGGCTGTGTAGCTCTCCAGGACCTTGCTTGTCCTTTGGACTCTTACCTGGAAGTGACACACATGCTTTCTCCCACTGGTCCCTGTACTTATCCATGGGGGGTCTGTATTCGGTTTCTATTGATGCATAACAACATTACCACAAACTTAGAGGCTTAAAACACTTTCTTTGCGTCAGGAGTCTGGGCATAACATAATTTTCAAGGCTGCAATTAAGGTATTGGCCAGGGTTGTATCTGAGTCTCAACTGGAGAAAGACCCATTTCTGAGTTCACGTGGGCATTGGCAGCACTGAGTTCTTGCAGGCTGCCAGACTGAGGGCCTCAGGCTTTTGCTGGTTGTTGGTTGGTTGCTAGTTGCTCTTATCTCCTTGCCACGTGGGGTCTTTCCACAGGGGGCTCCCAGCATGGCATCTGGCTTCTTCAAAGCCAAAAGGGTGAATGTCCCCTTGCAAGATGGGCACTATAGTCATATGTGGCACAATTATGTACACACAAACACCTATACAACTTCATCTTTGCAGTTTTCTACTGGCTGGTTGTGGGTCATTGGTCTATGTTTTCCTTGTCCTGGCTATAAGGCCCCTCTTTTATTGCTGCCACCTCCTCACCCAACTCAAAGGGAGGAAATTATTCAAGGGCATGGATATCAGGAACAGGGGTCATGGGGCCACCTTGGGGCCTGTCCACTGCAGGGCCTACCTTCTGGACCCGAGAGGGTGTAGGGCTCCCACTCCTGCATTGACCTCTGGCTCGCCCCCAGTTCTTTGTCTTCTTCTGGCTTGTGGAGTCTTGGGTAAGGAACTGACTTGAGTTTCCCTAGGAATGTCTTCTCAATTCTTTCATTTATAGAACATTGACTTTTTGTACTCAGAAGCCAGGATTTTGGGATCTTATGTATTTTCTCTTTCAGAAGTTCCCAAACTCTATTTTAAACTCAAAAACCTCATTTTTTGTTCTTCATTTTTCATGCCCTCCCTTTCCAATGCAATAAGCCCAGACTGTCCTAGATGCTGCCTGAAAATAGGGAAGGGTCACAGGCAACAGGGGAATAACTTGGAATAAAACAAGCCTCAATTAACATCCCTATGTCCTGCTACAATACACAGGGGTTGGATGGAATGAAAATGGACATGACATCAGAGGACATGGGTGCAAATGCTATCACTTACTAGTTTTGTGATTTGAGCAAGTCACTTATTTTCTATGAGCCTCAGTTTCCTTCCCTATACAATAGGGATAATGATAACTACTCTCTTAACATCGTGAAGATTAATGGGGCAAAGTTGGCAAAAACTCCTTTATAAATTACACACACCATCATATATGTATGCATTACATTATACTTGTTGATTCACTGATGGAATGTCAAAATTGGCACAGGTGCACAAGTGGTCCTTCCAACAGTGATGGCAGATGACGCTCAATTTTGGCATAGTTTCTTTGTAGTTCTGGCATCTGCAGAGTGGTTCAACACCTTAGATGTAGGTTAAATAGAAGGTGCCAACTGTAGGCTTGTAGCTGTGTCTTGGGGGTGAGGTTTGACTTGAGATTTCATCAAATTGATATCACAATGGCCAGATGGTAATATTATGTTTGTGGATGCCTCTGGTATTGAGGGTGGAGTGAATGACAGTCAGATTTCTAATCCCAGGCCTACCCATCACCCCTGGGAGTGTTATTCCAAAATGCTATTTGGGCAGAGTTTATTCATTGCCTGCACAATGTTCTTTCCATCACAATGGCATTACAAGCCATCATGGTCCCAGTGTCAGGTGCTGTGCGGGGAAGAGTTATGTTATGCATAGACTTGCAGAAGTATTTTCTTCTCTTTTGACTTGCTCAAACAATATTAATTTTAATAAGTATTTATGAAGGCCCAGCTGTCATTGGGTAGTATGAATGACACAAACAGGCTATAAAGCTCCTTTAACTTTCTCCCCCAGATCTCATCTTCTGCTGCCTAGTAGCTCATCTTTTTCTAGAAGGAAGAAATTGCACATCAAATTGCAGACCCAGCTGAAGGCCTATAAAATGAGGGAAGCAGCCTGTTACAAGGGTACAAAATTAGGGCCCTCTTGATGGCAGAAGGAACTCATTGACAGCCTTTCTTATTCTGGCCACAGATGCTTTGAATTTGTCCCTCTGTACAGCTGAGCTAAAGATTTTTGTCCCCTTGCTGGGGCCTTTCCACAATGTCTCTCTTTAATGCAAGCTGAACTGAACAGGCAGTGTCTAAGTGAGCTACAGTATTCATCTAACGGTCAGGCAGCATGACTGTGGGTATGCCTCTGGCTTCACACGGACATGGGAAAAAGAAAGAAAGGGAGATGTGGTGATGGTAGAGAATAATGTCTTTGGGTGAAGTAGAGAACCCAGAGTGTGGTTGGCAAAGTGGCAGCCCAGAGGGACCAGAATGAGGAACCAGCCTGGCAGGCTCTGCAGAGAGGAAGTGCAGGGCTGGGCAAGTGACAGTGTTCAGAGGCTTTATCAGCTGGAGGGATGGAAGTGGGCAGGAAAATGCCCTGCTCCTAGGGTGAGGATGTCTGCCTCCTGCATTATTTCACATCTCCTTGCTCTAAGGCCACATGTTGTAATTCTGGAAGTGGGTAGGCAAAGTCAGGTGGGATTTACTCACTTCTATGAGTTCTTACTATGTGCTAAGCCCAGTGCTGGGGACTTTGTAGATGGTGCCTAATTTAACCACAGTGGTGAGAACGATATGAAGCATGGACAGTGGCATGGACTTTTACAGTCACAGTAACAGTAGTCCATAAGACAGGTGAGAAGAAATGAAACTCGAAAACTTTCTCTAACATTGGACTTAAAACGTTGAAATGCCTCCTTGTTCTGGTCCTCCTGGGCTGGTGCTGTCCCTTTGCCTGCCATGTTGTGGTTCTTACTTTGCCCATAGACATCACATTTAGGGTTACTGAATGGAATCCCTGTTCCTGTTGCTAGACGAAAATGTCATCTGGTAATGTTTTAAGCGTTTCAACTCAGCATATTAAATTTTTTGTCACTTCCGGTTCAAAATTTAGTAATTTCAAGGTCTGTGCCCCCGCTGTTCTCCCTATATGCACATTTTGTTCAAAGGAGCCTTCAGAAGCCAGTGGCATTGGGGTGGCAGGTGCCTCTCATGCACCACTGGGTACAGATGTTCCTCTTTGCTCTTTTCCCATCCCAAGCTGGGCCTGGGTTTGTTCCTGGAGCAGGGATATCTTTCTCTGCTGACTTAGCCCACTTGCTATTGACATTCAGGTTCAGTTACAGAGAGCTACCTTTGATCTGTCTGGACTGACCTCCCTAGTCTTGGCAGTGGAGTCCACTGCCTTGTGCTGTGGTCACTGCAGGCTGGCTCGTAGGTGCTCATTCTCAGTGAACTTCTGCTCTTCACACCAGCCTGTGGAAACTTTTGGGGCTTCACAAGCCATGCCCCTAACCCCTCACCATCATCTCTGCAAGGCTGCCAATGGACTCTCAGAGCCCTAGAGAAGACAGGGTACTATCCCTCACCACTCTCAGATTCACCCTGACAAGGTACCTGGTTGAGAAACAGGAAGTGGGGCTCCTACACGGTGTCTCCTTCTTTCTGTTCTCAAAACTCTTTTCTTCCTCCAGCTTGAAGCTTCTCCATTTGCTGTAAAGTAGAAAGAAAACCCTGCTTTGTCCCTTGGCATCCCCATTTCAAATTCTTTCTGTCTCACACCCAGAAGTTGTTCTTTGACCTTAAAAGAATGTGAAAGAAAGAAAAAAAAAGAAAAATGTGGCATATTTGTTCCCAAAATGAACTGTGGGTAAGGCAGCATTTGTACAGCAGCATGTTAACTAATGCTTTGAAATATTATTTCACTATACTAATGTTATCCCTATTTCACACATGAAGAAATTAAGGCTTGAAGAAGTTGAATGTTTGATCAAGCTAGTGTCCAAGCTGGGGCAAAACCCAGGGTTGTCTTAAAGCAGATGCCTTTTCCCCATACCATGCTACTTCCCACAAGGAGGTCAGATGCCAGGTTCTGAGATGCACGGAAGGGTCTATAAGGCCCCAAAGCCACACTGCAATTGTTAATCTTGAGGAGTAACAAAGATGAGCGTCATCACCAGCAGACTGGTTCTGCTGGGTGGAGCTGTGAGAACCACATTGCACGTAGAGGTAACAGACATGTTCTGGCAAACACGTCCCTGCTGCTTCAGCTATAACAGGAGGGAAGAAGTAGTGAGTGACTCCCCAAGTATGCTTACTGTGTTTTGCACACCATGAAGCAGATAAACAAATAAGAACCCCCAGTCAGAAGCCTCCAGGGACAAAGAGAGAGAAGAGAAGGGGACATTCTTGACTTCTGAAGGCTGATTTACTAGCAGGCATGAACGAGTGTTGGGGGACCTTCAAAGGCACATGAACCTTCAATTTCCCAGAAAGAAAACATTGTCAAAAATGTTTTTTGTTTGTTTGTTTGTTTTGCATGGGCAGGCACTGGGAATCAAACCCGGGTCTCTGGCATGGCAGGTGAGAACTCTGCCACTGCGCCACCGTCGCACTGCCCCATTGTCAAAAATGTAACAGAAGACTTCCAATTCTGGGTAGTAGATTGAATCCATACACTTACTTCTTTTCCGGACTCAAATCTCACTGAAATGACACTGAATGAATTAAAAAAGTTTTAAACCCAACATGAGGGAACAGAACAGACAGACGTTGATATTTGGAAGCCCCCAAACAAAATGGTTGGGTTCCCACCTGATGCTTATAAATCCCATCAGCCAACAAGCCTCATCAAACACCCAGAGCTTCCAATCAGCCTTTTAGGGCTCTATTCACAAATGGAAAACCAAAGATCATCATGCATTTGAGAGTTAACCTCCTATAGGAAAGACGGAGACAACCAGCAAACAGGAGAAAGCAACTCTGAGGAAACACAAATGAGAAAAGGAAGAAAGCTTCAAAAGAGAACACCTATAATTAAATATCCAATAAATTGGATGGATGACAACATGGAAGAAGATAACATGGAAGATAATATCTCTTTCATAAATAGAATAAAAAGTCATAGAAATGGAAAATAGGAAAGAAAGACAAATTGAAGTATGAGTTTAGGATGGCCAACATTTGAATTATAAGAGTCCCAAAGAGAGAACAGAAAACAGAGTAGAGGAAACTATTGAAAAAATACTATAAGAAAAAAAAAAAAAACACTATGAGAAATTGCCAGAAGTAAAGGACAAGAATTTCCAGATTTGAAGACCCAGTTCAATGGATGAACAGAGTTTGACTACATGTACATTTTTATGGAATTTCAGAACAGCAGGACTAAAGACAGGGCTCTAAAAGCTTCTAAAGAGAACAAGAAGTTAGATACAAAGGGTCAGGAATCAGAATGGAATGGAGTTTATCAGTACAAACCCAGGAAGCTAGAAGACAATGAGAAATGCTTTCAAAATTTTAGAAAAAATACATTTCAGTCAAGAATTCCATATTCTGCCAAACCATTAATCAAGTGGAGGGTAGGATAATGACATTTGCAGACACGCAGGGTCTTAAAAATTTTATCTCCTTTGCGTGCTTTTCAAAAGCTACTGGGTATGTTCTCCACCAAATGAGACTGAAAACCAACAAAGAGGAGAACATTGAGGCACTTGGGGGAGAAGCAACCAGAAGAGAGGGGAAGGGGAGTTCCAGGATAAGGGGGAAGGGACCTTCCAGGAGTGCAACTGGTTGGTTAAGATTTGAGCAGAAGAATGGAAGGCTCCAATGGAAATGTCTCCAAGCAAACAACTGGAACTGGTAGATTGCCTGATGTGTTTGATGGCACTGAGATGGTCCATATCTCCCATAATAGGAAGCTGACACATATATTATAAAATAGAAAGATCAAGACATAACAATATATTTGTTTATTATTTAAAATAAGTAATCAGAAAAAAACAGTTAAAAAAACCCAAACAAACAGCCTGGAAGTTGAAAGTGGAGTCAGAGGTAAGGAGGAATGGTTCTGAGGACTGATGCTGTCATTTGAAGCTTGTAGTTTTATGTAAAACTATGTCTATGTATTGTCTTGATAAATATTTTATTTAACCATTTGAAATTGCTCATGTGTGACAGTTTTGGCTTTTGAAAATGGCAGATTCCCATGGTTCATCTTAATAAGAATTAAATTTAAAAATGTGATAGAATCATTAAAAGCAATGCTATATACATTAGGATTTATTAGTACTAGGACTTTATACAAATCATGAAGTTTTCATTAACATGGAAAAAGGGAAACAAAGAAAATCATAAGCCCTTTGGTGTAACCTAAGTCATGTCATGTCAACGTTCTGCACTGACAATGTTGCATCTTCCTACTTCAGCGGTCTGAAGTTTCAGCTGTATACAATTTCTTTCTTGATAAATGATTATTTGAAAATCATGCCAAAGTATGTGTATTCCTTGTTTGGCTTCCTGGTGATCTGTTGATGCTGTGCTTCGTAGGCATCTCATCATCTATCTCTATCTCCTGCATCTCTCTTTCCCAAATCCTTCTCTTTCTTCACTAGGTTCATATTTCCTGGGAGAAGTTGGACAGGACACCGTGGTCCATGGGGTAGTGTTGGTTCAGGACCTTCGAAACATGTAGTAGCCCGTTACCCCGGGAACCAGTCCCAGATGCTATGAGTGAGTCCAGAGCAACCACGTTTGCACTGCAGGATGTGCCCCCTTAGCCCCAGCTGGTTGGGGCAGAGATGATACCTTCCCCAAGCTGGGCCAACTAGGTTCCTGTATTCAGAAATTTGGAATTGAGCTTGAGAGACAACCAGTTATTTAGCTTCTTTGTGGAGCTGCAACACAGGGTGTCTCAGGAGCCATGGGTTTCACAATCTTCCCTACGAACCCAAGATCAGGAAATGTCAGTCTGCGGAGCCAAGGCAGGGGAGCAGAGATACAGAGAGAATCAGAACGAACTTCCAGTTCCGCTTTCCACTTCTTTCTTGAGAAAGACTACATTCTTTCTCTTGGATTCCATAAGGCAGTTTGGTGGCCTTAAAATTAATAAATCCCCTCCCCGCTTCCTTTTGCTTAAGTGAGATGGTCTGGGCTTCAGTTACTTGTAACCACCAGAAGACTAACGGGTACATGTTAATCTCTAAAATTTTGTATTCAGTGACACCTACAACTGCCTATATTTTCAGGAGGTGCGAAACATGGGAACTGAAAAGGGGGAGCCAGGGTGGGGGGCACTTGGAGAGGTTCTGTGTGGGTGAATTATACTGAAGTTAGTTTGGTGACTAGGATAAGGCTTTCTCCTACTGAGAGAGAGAGAGAGAGAGAGAGAGAGAGAGAGAGAGAGAGAGAGAACCGACTAAATTAATTTTGATGTTAATATTTGAAATGCAGCAGATACTTTAAAAGCCTAAATGAGTCTGGCTGGTATCTGAGGTGGTAAGGGAAGAGGCCTTTTTTGGTGAAGAGTTTTCTTTCTGGTCTTCAGTGTGTGCGGGAGTCCGTGTAGAATCCATTTTAGGAAGCTCCTGTCCATATTACTTTCTTCTCATGTTCAGTATTTTTCTTCCTTCTTTCTGTTCTGT
Source organism: Tamandua tetradactyla (assembly GCF_023851605.1). Taxonomy (NCBI): domain Eukaryota; kingdom Metazoa; phylum Chordata; class Mammalia; order Pilosa; family Myrmecophagidae; genus Tamandua; species Tamandua tetradactyla. The sequence goes on from NC_135341.1 coordinate 81,091,971, forward strand.
CTGACCTGATACGATGTAATTTGGGCTGTATTAAACTTTTTTTTTTGAAAAAGAGTGAACATTATACATTTCATCCCCAAAATGCTATTTCTGGGTCTACAATTCATCTCTGCCACAGCATTTTCTTGGTTCCTAATGGACTCTGGTACGGATATACCCTCTCCCCCTCCTCCTTTTCACCTTGGATTCAGCACTAAAAAAATGTAAAAGACGTTAATAAGGCAGGAGGTGCTTTATGCCACAGGGTATAGATGATACTATTGGAAATGAGGAATCTTCTTCTTGAATGTTGTCAATTTGTTACTTTCCTGAGTTCGCTGGTGGCGGCTCAGCATGGGGCCCCGTTATCTCCCGGCCCAAGCAGCTGGCTTTGGGCACAAGTCTGGTCTAGGAGAGATTGCTTCGTGGCCCCAGTGGGGCATTTCACAATTTTCTTTTGCTTGAGAAACTTTAAAGATCCATCTAGTTCCACTACCCGTGTACTCCATTTAGAGCTGCTATCACGTGACTCAGCTCGGGAATTGCAGCAGCCGCATTCACTGCTGCCGAGAGCGTGCAATATGCCACCCTGTTGTGGGCGGGTGCTTGGGACACAGGGGTAGTGGGGCTGGGACTAATTTGGCACCTACTGTGTACTGGTCTGGCTGGTGGGGTGTTTTGTGTGGCAGCAAACTGGGGGAGTTTGGATCTTCTCTGGTGCTGGTTAACTAAGTTACAGTAGAGAGAAGTGAGGAGATAAACTAAAGAAAGGTGTCGGAATGAGTCAACAGAAATGAGGCGGAGGGAGCTCGATACTGGAGCCAGGGAGTCAGATTTGCTGGTGGTTGAGGGTGGGAGATGGGCCAAGGAGAGCGTGGGTGAAAACCTGGGACAGCGGCTGGATTTTACCTTCATGGCATGGTCTGGTGGCAGGGTCATGGGGCAGATGTCTGTCCCCAAGTATCAGAGTCATTTTTCTGGTATCTTCTCTTGAGTTTCCTCCTTGCAACACTGCATTTTCTGGAAATACAGAAACCCTGAAGTTGTAGGCAGTAGATACAAAATTAATAGTAGCTTCATTTCCCAACAAATCAGAATAATCTAGGCATCAAGCCAAATCCCCGCCTAATGCTGACATCTCTCCCATCACACAAATTCATTTTCTTATTGTTCTTGATGCTGCTATGGCTGATGTCTGTTAGTCACAAAGCTTCAGCCACATGCAAGCATGTGAGCTCCCTTAAGAGAAGGGTTGGCCGGACCTGCTGGTTTCCATTCCTCTGCAAATAATACTCATTTTCCTCCATTATTAAAAATGCCCTTCCTGGGTGGGTCACAGTGGCTCAGCAGGCAGAGTTCTTGTCTGAGAAAGAAAAAAAAGAAAAAGCCCTTCCTTTACCCATCCTATCTACCTCTTTCTCTAGCCCTTCCAGTCTCTTTGAAAAAAGTCTACTTTCAATGCCTCCACATTCTCATTTTCCTCCTTTCTCGCATGCAAGTGCAGCTATCTGGATTTCACCACCATGGCGCCAGACACGTACTCACCAAGACTCTCTCTGGAATGTCATATCCAATAGGCCTCTTTTAGTATTTACCTGAAAGTCCCCGGCTGTGTCACTGGATACTGCTGACCTTGCCCTCGTTTTGCTTTTCTCTTTGACGTCTGCATTACTGATCTCTCCTAGATCTCCTTCCATCTGTCTGATTGTCCTGGGTGGATTCCTTTTTTCTTTTATTTTTTTCTGTTAGGCTTTACTTTCCAGAGCAGTTGTAGGTTTACAGGAAAATTATGCAAAAAGTAGAATTCTGTGCCAGTTTGAAAGCTTTCCAGGAAAGCCATGTTTTAATTTTGATCCAATCTTGTTGAGGCAGCTATTTCCTTTAATCCTAATTTAATACCGTGGGCTGGAAAATTTTGATTAGATTCTCTTCATGGAGATGTGATACACCCAATTGTTGGCGTGAACTTTGATTAGATGGAAATGTGACTCCACCCTTTCCAGGTGGGCCTTGATTAGTTTACTGGTCTCCTTTAAAAGAGGAAACATTTTGGAGAGAGCCAGAAATGACAGGTCCAACAGAAACTTCAGAGCAGAGTTGACAGGAAGAGAGCAGAGACACGGATATTTGGAGATGCTTGGAGCCCAGTAGACATTGCCATAAGATGTTAGGCAAGCCAGAACCTGGAGAGAGCCAAGGGAAGTCAAGAGATGAAAACCAGCCCTGGAGAAGTAAAGTGAGGAACCCCTACAGGAACAGGCTGAAAGCAAAGGAGCCCAGGAGCAAGGGACCAGCAGATGCCAGCCACATGACTACTCAGTTGGCAGAGGTGCTCCTGACCCATTGGCCTTCCTTAATTAAGGTATCTTTCCCTGGACGCCTTGGTTTGAACATTTTCATAGACTTGGAACTGTGGAGTTGTAGTTTATTAAATTTCCATTTTAAAAAACCATTCCAGTTCTGGTTTATTGCATTCTGGCAGCTTGCAAACTTAAAAGTTTGCATATACCGTCCCATCCCCATAATTTTCCCTATTAATGTTTTGCATTAGCATGGTACATTTGTTAAAATTGATGAACCAATAGCCAAAAGTCCATAGTTTATATTCTGGTTTACTCTTTATATTGTACAGTTCTGTAGGGTATTTTCGTTTTTTTTTTTTCAACATGGGCAGGCACTGGGAAACGAACCGGGGTCTCCAGAATGGCAGATGATTAAAAAAATTTTTTTTGTTGTGATAACATATATGCAACGCAATTTTCTATTTTAACCACTTTCAAATACACACTTCAGTGGTGTTAATTACATTCACAATGTTGTATTGCCACAATTCGGTGGATTCCTTTTGTTTCATCTTCCCCTCAGATGTCACTATTATCCAAAGTTCTATCCCAGTCATCTTCTTTCCCTAAAATTTGGACTATAGCCTTTAAGTCATTGACTCCCACATCTGTATCTACAGTTCAGATCTTTTTCCAGAGATTCCAGACCTATGCATTCTTTTTTTCATTCATGGGCAGGCACTGGGAATCAAACCTGGGTCTCCAGCATGGCAGGCAAGAACTGTGGCCTGCCCCAGACCTACGCATTCTTTTTTTGCGTGTGTGTGGTATATACATACAATGGAACACTACTCAGCGGCAAAAAGGCATGACATGTGGACCACATGGATGAACCCTGCAAACATCATGCCGAGTGAAATGCGCCAGACACAAAGAGCAAACGCTGTGTGATGCCACCCATATGCAATAATTAGCATAAGCAAATTCATGGAATCAGAAACTAGAATAAAGTTTACCAGGAGCCAAAGTGGGGGTAGGGACCGAGGAGTTTATTAAATTATACAGAGTTTCAATTTGGGTTGATGGAAAAGTTTTGACAATGGGTGGTGGGATGGTGGCACACTTTTGTGAGTGTAGTTAACAGCATTGATATATATGAAGGAGAAATTGATTGGCAGCATTGATTATATATTGGTTAAAAGGAAAAATTTTAGGTTTTCTGTATGTTACCAGAATAAAAATAAAAACAACAACGACATAGGACTATATAACACAAACAGGGGACCCTAATGCGAACAACAGACTATAGTTGATAGTACAATTATTATAGTATTTTTTCATTAATTGTAACAACTATACCACACTAATGCAAGGTGTTAATAATGGTGGGGGGATATGTGGGGACTCTGTATTTTCTGCAAGATTTTTCTGTAAATGAACTTCTCTAATTAAAAAAAGAAAAGAAGTCCAAAGAGACTGTATCTTTTTGTGGAAGAAATGAATATTCTTAGATGTTTCTATTATGTACTTGGCCCTTGGAAGCATTTGGATTTGCAATTCCAACCTAATCAACCCCCTTTCATTTTTTAAAAAATATTTTTATTGAAATATCTTCTCATACATACAATCTGAAGTATACAATCAATACTCATAATATCATCACATAGTGTATATTCATCATCATGACAATTTTTAGAACATTTGCATCACTGCAGAAAATGAAATAAAAAGAAAAAAGAAAAAAATCATATATCTCATACCCCTTACCCTTACCTCTCATTGACCACCAGTATTTCAATCTGCTCAATTTTTTTCTTACCTCTTATTCCCCCCTTATTGTTTATTTTTTGTCCTTATTTTTTTACTCATCTGTCTATACCTTGGATAAAAGGAGCATCAGACACAAGGTTTTCATAATCACACAGTCACATAGTAAAAGCTATGTAGTTATACAATCATCTTCAAGATTCAAGGCTACTGGAATACAGCTGAACAGTTTCAGATACTTCCCTCTAGCTATTGCAATATACCACAAACTAAAAATATATATTATTATAAAATGCATAAGAATAACCTCCAGGATAACCTCTTGACTCTGAAATCTCCCAGCCACTGAAACTTTATCTCATTTCTCTCTTCCCCTTTTGGTCAAGAAGGCTTTCTCAGTCCCATATTACTGGGTCCAGCTAATCCGTGGTCCTGGCTCATGTTGCCAGGGAGATTTACACCCCCTGGGAGTCATGTCCCATGTAGCTGGGAGGGCAGTGAATTCACCTCCCGAGTTGGCTTAGAGAGAGGCCACATCTGAGCAACGAAAGAGGTTCTCTGGGGGTGACCCTTAGGCCTAATTATAAGTAGACTCAGCTTCTCCTTTGCAGGAATAAGTTTCATAGCGACAAACTCCAAGATTGAAGACTCAACATACTACTGGTTGTCCCCACTGCTTGTGAAAATATCAGGAATTCCCCAGATGGGGAAGGTTAATATTGCCTCATTTTTTCCTGACCCCCAAGGGGAATTTACCAATACTTTTTTATTCACTGCCTGAATTACTCTGGGATGTATGGGGCATCACACTAACCTATACAAACAAACAAGATCTCAAGCTCTATTCAAGATTCCATGTAATTATGATGTTCAAATAAACTGGCCATGCAAGTTTAATTAGATAACGCACTACCCCACATATAAATTTTGCAACAAATGTACATCTCTCCCTTTGCAGACCTGAGTTCTACTGCCTACAGGATGCCTCAGAGATAATTCAAACATAACATGCCCCAAATTGGACTCAATCTTTCCTAGACAACCTGATCCTTTTCAAATATTACCTTTCTCAGCAAATGTTAATTCTGTTTATCCATCTGCCAGACACTTGAGCATCATTTTAGATACCTCCCTCTTCTTCATCGTTCACATGAAACTGATGGCCAAGTCCCCCTCTTTCTACCTTCTTGACATCTGTTCTATTTATTTTTCATTCCCCATAATCTTCTAATTTGTCTTCTTGGTTCTAGTCTCACCACATCCAATGTATTCTTCAAACTCTTGTTGGTGTGATCTTGAGGAAATACAGATTTGACCATTAACTCTCTGGTTTAAAATCTGCCAAGGGCTTCCCTTCACTTCGGGAATAAAACCTAGAGCCCTTATCCTGGCCCACATAAGCCTCCATGATCTATTTCTCTCATTTTGCCAGCTTTGGTAGAGCTCTTCTCACATCCTCTGCTTAGTGAGAGAGTAAACAAGTGAAAGAATTCACCATTCAAGTCACTAATGAACAAACCCAGGTGCACCACCCAGCTCAAGATCTGCCTCTGGGGAAACCCACTCACTGGGTTGATAAGCCTATGGGATGCCCTGAACTCAATGCTTTGAAATGAGAGGCAAGACTTAGTCTATGGGGCTGGAAGGCAATTAAATGTAATTTTAGGGAGACAGGTTTCAACTTAACATAAGCCCCTACCAATGAGAGATGAAGGGATGGGTTTACGCGCAGTCGTGTGCTCCCCACATCTGGAGGTGGCCTGTCAGGAGTGCCTGTCTGTGGCAGGGAGGTTGGAGGAGCGTCTCCTGCATTGGGTGGAGAACTGGACTGCAGGAACCTTCCTCTCCTTTCCATGAGAAGGAAAAGAGGAAGGGAAAGGAAATAATACTGACCGAGCACTTACTATGTGCCTGGTACTCTGCCTGGTGCTTATATGTAATTCATTTCTCCTCACAATTACCCTGGCGGAAAGTGCTATTATTACCTCAATTTCACTGATGAGGAATCTAAAGCTCAGAGAGGTGAAGTGACTTTTCCAAGGCCACTCAGAAGGTAAATGATAGAGCTGGGCTTAAAATCCACCTGGAGTGATTCTCAAAATGTATTCTCCTACCCTCAGCATCAGCATCACCTGGGAGCTAGTTAGAAATGCAAATGCTCAAACGTCATCCCAGATCGGAGTCAGAAATTCAGGATGGGGCTCAGCAATGTTTTGTTTTTTAGGCATAAGGCTGATGCCAGATTGGTTTTATTATATTTAGAAAAAATATATGTTGGGAAGCTAAGTCATTCAAAAAATACATTTTTAAAAAACCTCTAGAATTCTTCAATGGCAGCATTTTGAACCCACTGCCTAAGCCAGTTTTTTCCAGCGAGGTCTCCTCGATTCTGCTTTCTGGGTTCTCCTGGAAGAGATTGCCCAATAATCCAGCCAAGCCCAAACTAGAAACTATATGGGGGAGATAAACACCTCCAACAACTGGAAAAAATAAGAATAAAAAAATAAGAAAAAACAATAAAAACAAGGAGGGCACACTTCCGATGTGGTCGCGTGGGCTCGCTGCGTGCAGTTGGAGAGATGCCCTTCTTCGGCATCTATGCTGTACAAGCCCTCCAGCTGATTCTGAGTCCCACTAAAGTTTGAGAATCACTACCTGAGAGGCAAGACTTATTTTATGGTCTCTGGAAGGCAGAGAAAATATTGGGAAAATAGAAAAAATTTTTACTTCAAAATTCTGGAAATTTTTTTTTTTAAATCTGCTTTTAGAGTTCATGGCATCGACATTTGGGGTGCTGCTTTCAAGCAGGGGGCAGGTCAGGGGGCGTCATGGGAGGTTTGAGCATCTAGCAGTCCCAAGGTGACTGCAGGGTGTTTCAAAATCTCATTTTCCCTAAAAATAGCTTCTTGTAGCTTCTCATGTTATTACCTGCAAAGGACAATATGAATCTATATGGAAGAAAATACCAAACCAAACCAAACTAAAAATACAGAACATCTTCCATCAAAAAATAGGAAGAAGATGCTGCAAATCTCCTAATCTTCCTTTATAGGATAAGTTCAATAACAGCAAGAGAAATTTTGGGTTAAAAAAAAAAACAAACAAAAAACCCCCAGGTAGAACTGCTGGTGGTACACTCTCATTTATTTTGTTAATTCAGCAACATTTTTGAGTGAGGTTCAAACACTAGAGCATTTAAAAATAATGCAACCTTGCTCCTGATGCAAGTGGCAAGAGCGAGAGGTCTCCATGGGGCTTTGCTAAAGGGGGGAAGTAAAAGAAATTAAAAACCATCTACTAATGTGCTGGCGAGTAATGAAATAAGAATCTGACACTCGGTGCATTGAAATGCAAACAAGATGTCTCTGTGTTACTGTGGCAATTCATCATAAAGGCCAGAGCATTTATGCTTATTATACATGAGGTGCAGTGAATTATTACCAGGCTGGGTCTCCTAACAAACTTTTCAAACTGTGTACACGATAGGGTCAAAGAAAGGTTTATATATATGTTTGTATGTGCATGCTCTTATGCCATGGTGTGCACACAGAAGTGTGTGTTTCCCTGCCTGTGAATACGTGGAGCCAAAATATTTGGGTTACAAATGAGAAATTCAAGTGAGACCCATGTGTAAGAATGTCTGTGTATATATACATATACTTTGATGTATAATGTCTGTCCAGATGTCTACACAGATAAAATGGAATCTGGTGTCAGGGAAACACCCACCCAAACAAGCTGTGGGAAATTTGTTGCAAGCACAGCTTTGATGGATTAATATCGCCTTCGATACCTATTGCTGGAGGCAGTGCATCATCATATCTAAAGAAGGAGTTGGAAAAGACAGGAATGAGCTGAAGATTTAGAAATGAGGACAACTGGTCTGCCTCAGTGGTGGAGAGTGTGCCACTGCTGTCACCAACAACCCAGTGGGGTGGTGCAGCCCAGGCCAGACCCGGCTCAGAGAAAGGCCACAGCATAAGTTTCTGGTCAACAAGTATGGTGGTATAAGACACCCCAGGGTGCCATTCCTCACAGAGTCTTTGAACAGCTAGCCAAAACTTGCAGAGCCATCTACAGTAACTGGGTGAGTACTGAATCAAGAAAACACATCTTTAAAAAATGTTGGGAGAAACCTATGGTGCCCTTGCTGGCTAACTCCCAGCCTCCTCCACAGTACAATGTGCAGTCAGCCTGTGCTTCCATTGGGGTGGGGGGGGGGGGTTCCCTGGTCCTGTGCTGGAGGGAATAGAGAAACTCCTACAGGTATATTGTGGGGCTTGTATGTCAGTGCCAATCTGCCATGTGGCAGTCTGAAAGCCTGAACCAGGAAACTCTTCTTTGGCTCATCCAGGTCATGGCCTGCAGGCAGAAACAACTTCTAGATGGCTAAAGCAGTTTAAGGAACAATTAAGTCAGGGGTACAAGGGTAGTTCAGTGCAGAATTCTCACCTGCCATGTGGGAGACCCAGTTTGGTTCCCAGCCCATGTACCCCCCGTCCTTAGATACCTTTGTAGAAAAAAAAAAATAATATATATATATATATATAATTTGTAGCAAAAAAACCCAACAAACAACAGAAAAAAACAAACAAACTGTTGTGAACAAAATTCCCTATGACATACATATCACATATCTGCCTCTGTGTGTGTGTGTATGTGTGTAGATATAGAAATACATCTATGTAGGGAGGCATTCAAAAAAAGAAACAATTAAGTCAATGCACTATGGGGCAAATATTACCTGCTTTAAGTAATATAGTACTGCACCCAGAAGGGAGGAAGTCTGTTTCATAGGGAGTGGAGGGGGCATTCAAATTCCTGTAAATGGGGAATTCCCAAGGCTTCAAGCAAGTGCAGCCCCAGTACAAACACAGGCTCAGAAAAGACAGAGGACCCTGCACTTCACATTTGCCCCAGGCTGCTATTCTTGACAGGATGGGACGGGAGCATGAGCCAGTGCAGAGCCAACTTGCAAAGGCTGTGAAAGGTATTTTCTGTCTTGGTTTGTTTGTTTTTGTTAGTTCCTGGAACTCAAGGAAATCTCTCTCTTATCACTAGCTAGATGCAAATTTCAGGACCATCCCAGGGACTAAATCCCAGACTTTACACTTTAAAATGCTAAACGTGCAGTGTGCAACAAAAGATTACAAGACAAGTAAGGAAACAGAAAATGATTGCCCCCCCTCCAAAGACACAAGATGAAAATCCAGAACCCATCAATGAAGAATACCAGACTTTGGAAATACCAGACAAAGACTTTAAAAATGATCCACAATATGCTCAGGGGTTAAACGACAACATAGATTTAAAACTAAAGGACACCAGGAAAACAATGAATGAACAACACAAGAATCTCAATAAAAAGATGGTGAATTTAGAAAGGAGCCAAACGGAAATACTGGAGTTGAAGACCATAATAACAGAAATGAAAAATTCCCTAGAGAGTTTTAAGAGCACATTGAAACTGGCAGAAGAAAGAATTGGTGAACCTGAAGACAAGACAATTGAAAATTTTCAGGTTGAGAAACAGAAAGAAAAAAGAATGCAAAAACCAAACAGGGCGTAAGAGACATGTGGGACACCATCAAGCATATCAATATATGCATTATGGGAGCCTCTGAAGGAGGAAAAAGAGAGAGAGGGACAGAAGGAATATTCAAGAAAAAATGGCATAAAGCCTACCAAATCTAATGAAAGAGATGCATATGCATATTAAAGAATCCCAATGAACTGCAAACAGAATAAACATGAAGACAGCCAGGCTCAGACACATAGTCATCAAACTATTGAATGCCAAGGACAAGGAGAGCGTTTTGAAGACTGCAAGAGAAAGGTAGCATGGTATGTAAAAGCGGGTCCCAATAAGATTAATGACAATGACTCATCAGAGACCTTGGATGCAAGAAGGCAACATGAAATATTTAAGGTGTGGAAAGAAAATAATTGCCAACAAAGAATTTTATATCAGATGAAACTGTCTTTCAAAAATAAGGGGAGATCAAGACATTCCTGGATAAAGACTAGCTGAAGGAGTTCATCACCAGTATACTTTCCCTACAAGCAATGCTAAAGGGAGATGTTCAGACTAAAGGGGAAGGGCACTGGACAGTGAATTGAAACAGCATAAAGAAGTAAAGACCTCCAGTAAAGGTAAGCATGTAGATAACTGTGAATGTCAGTACTATTGTATTGTATTTTGTTACCTAACTCCACTTTTTACATCTTACCAGTTCTAAAATGTAAAGTCATAAAAAGGAGTGATATACATTTGGTTTTGGACGTACAATGCCTAAAGATATAATTTGTAGCAAATGCAACAATAAGGTGGGGGACTGGAGAGTTATAGAGACAGTATAGTGTATGCTACTGAAGTTAAATAGGTATTGAATTAAATGTGATTATTATAGACCTAAAATGTTAAAGATGTTATATTTCTCATGGTAAGTTCATAGAAAATATATGAAAAATATATATAGAAAGAAATGAGAAAAGACTCAAAATGTGTAATATGAAAAATCAAATAAATATGAAAGTAGCCATTAACAAAAGAATTGAGGGACAAAAAAAGGCGTAAGACTTATGAAGGTCAAATGGCAAAATGGTAGAAAGAAGTACTTCATTATCAGTAGCTACTCTGAACATGAATTGATTAAATTCTCCAGTAAAAGACAGACTTGCAGAATGGATTAAAAATGCATGATCCAACTATATGCTGTTTACAAAAGACTCACTTTACATTTGAAGACACAGGTAGGTCAAAATTGAAAGGATGGGAAAAATTACTATATATGTAATATATGTAACCAAAGAAGAGCTGGGGTAGTTGTACTAATATCAGATAAAATAGTCTTTAAGTCAACAACTGTTAAGGGGAACAAAGAAAGTGACAGCACACTGATAAAAGGGTCAATTCAACAAGAAGGCATAGCAACTATATTTGGCTGCACCCCAAAATATATGAAGCAAATATTGATATATTTGAAGAGAGAAATAGACAGTTCTACTTTAACAGTAGGAGACTTTAATATACCACTTTTAATTATGGAGACACTTTCTAGGAAACACAAGATTTGAACCATAATACAAACCAACCAGACCTAAAAGACTTCACCTAACAGCTGCAGAATACACATTCTTCTCTAGTGCACATGGGTCATTCTTGAGTATAGACCATAAGCTAGGTAACAAAACAAGCCTCAAAAAATTAAAAAATATTGAAACCATACGAGGTGTTTACCCGAACCACAATGGAATGAAGTTAGAAATCAATCACAGAGAGAACTGGAAAATTAACAAATATGTGAAAGTAAACAATGCTTTCTTAAACAAACAATGCATCAAAGAAGAAACCACAATGGTAATTGGGAGCTATCTTGAGGTAAATGAAAAGGAAAACACAAAATATCAAAACTTATGAGATGTAGCCAAATTTTGTTGAGAGGGAAATTTATAGCTCAATGATTATGTTAAAAAAGAAAATCTCAAACCAGAGACTCAACCTTACAACTGGAAGATGAAGAAAAAGAACAAATTGAACTCAAAGCAAGCAGATGGAAGGAAATAACACAGATTAGCACAGAGATAAATGAAATGAAGATAAAAAACAATAGGGACAAGTAAACCAAAAGTTGGTTCTTTGAAAAGATCAGTAAAATTGACAAACCTTTAGCTAGACTGTTAAAGAGAAAAAAAGGATGTAAATAACTAAAATCAGAAATGAAAAGGAGGACACTACCAACAACCCCACTGAAATGAAAATGACTGTAAGAGGATACTATGGACAACTGTGTGCCAACAAATTAGGTAACCCAGATGAAATGGAAAAATTTCTAGAGACACACAAACTACCAACACTGACTCTAGGAGAAATTGAAGATCTCAACAAACTATTAACTAGTAACAACATTGAATTAGTAGTCAAAAACCTCCCTAAATAAAAAACCCAGAACCAGATGGCTTCACAAGGGAATTTTACTGAACATTCCAAAAAGAATTAACACCAATTCTGCCCAGACTATGCCAAAGAAATGGAAGTGAGGAAACATGCCCTAATTCATTCTACAAGGCCAACTTCACCCTTATACTAAAGCAAGATAAATAGACCACAAGAAAAGAAAACTGCAAACTTATAAGTCTTATGAATGTAGATGCAAAAATCATCAACAAAATGCCAACAAATTGAATACAACAGCACATCAAAAGAATAATACATCACAATCAAGTGGGATTTATCCCAGGTATGCAAGGATGGTTCAATATAAGAAAATCAATGAATGCAATGTACCACATTAACAGAACAAATGCAAACCACATGTTCATCTCAATCGATGCAGAAAAAGCATTTGACAAAATCCAGCACCCTTCTTCCTAATGAAGAAACTTGGAAAATTAGGAATAGGTCAACTTAATAAAGGGTATATATGAAAAACCCATAACTAACAATAAACTTAGTGGTGAAAAACTGAAAATTTTCCCTCTAAGATTAGGAGCAAGACAAGGTGCCCACTGTCACCACTGTAATCCACATTGTACTGGAAGTTTTAGCCAGAGCCATTAGGTGAGAAGAAAAAATGAAAGACATCCAAATTGGAAAGAAAGAAGTAAAATTTTCCCTATGTACAGATGACATGATCCCACATATAGAAAATCCTGGAAAACCCACAACAAAGTTACTAGGGCTAATAAGTGAATTCAGCAAAGTGGCAGAGTATGAGATCATCAAGCAAAAACCAGCAGTGTTTCCTATATACATAGTAATGAACGAGCTGTCATGGAAATAAGGAAAATAAATTCCATTTGCAATAGCAACTAAAAGAATATCGAGGAATGAATTTAACCAAGGATGTAAAGGACTTATACATAGAAATATTGCTATAGGAAATCAAAGAAGCACTAAATAAACAGAAGGAAATTTTGTGTTCATGGATTGGAAGACTAAATATTGTTAAGATTTCAATTCTACCCAAGCCATTTTCATATTTAACACAATCCAATAAAAATTTCAATATCCTTCTTTGTAGAAATGGAAAAGCTAATCATCAAATTCATATGGAAGGGTAGCCCTGACTAGCCAAAAACATGTTGAAAAAGAATGAAATTAGAGGACCCACTCTTCCAATTTTAAAGGTTATTGCAGAGGCACAGTCATCAAAACAGCATGGTACTGTCACAGGGATAGGCATATACCAATGGAATTGAATTGAGAGTTCAGAAATAAACCCACACATCTATGGCCAATTGATTTTTCAAAAATTGTTTTTATTAGTAAAGTTGTGGGTTTAGAGAAAAATCATGCATAATATTCCCATACACCACTATTATTATTAACACCTTGCATTAGTGGGGTACATTTATTACAATTTATAATTGTTCTATTAACTATGTTGTACAATTTACAATAGGGTTCATTGTGTTGTATAGGCTCTGTTTAAAGATATTTTTATTCTATACCAATCATAACTTGTGAACCCCCAACCAAAACCATTCCTGCCAACCCTAAAGAATACCTAGGACATCATACAAGTTTCTACAAACGTTCCATGCACTGGGGTAACTCTCCAGCCAACCACCTCCAGATGGGTCCCTGGACCAGATGGGTCCCGAAATGCTGAGGAACGTCAGCTAGTTCCATCCCCCTATCCCATATTATCGACCACCCCTTCCAACATGAAAAAGTTAGAATGGCCATAGCCCCCAAAACCCCTAAAGAGTTGGAGAAAGATCAAAAGTGATGGTGAGTTATACAGAGAAGATCGAGTTTAACAAATGAGTATGAGTGCTGAATCATTATACTGATATGTATTTTTTAGCCTTCAGTATCTTAGAGCAGCTGGAAATAAAAACCTAAAATTGTGGAATTGTTACCCATACCAAACTCTGAATCTGTTCTACAACTAATTGTTGAGGTGTACTTTGAAATTTATTGTTTTATGTATGTGTGTTATTTAAAGAGAAAGAGGAGTATAACAGAGAAGACAGGATTTAATGAATGAGTATGATTGGTGAATCATTATATTGCTATTTCTTTTGGTCTACAGTGTCTTGGAGCAACTAGAAGAAAAAATGAAAAATCATGGAACTATAACCCATACCAAACTTTAAAATCTGTTTTATAACTACTTGTTAAAATGTACTTGGAAATTTATTGCTTTTATATATATATATATATATATATATATATATATATATATATATTTCACAATTAAAAAACATTTTAAAATATTTTATTCTAGTAACATAAATACAATCTAAAATTTCCCCTTTTATCTACATTCACATACATAATTCAGTGCTCTTAATTAGATTTATAATGTTGTGCCGCCATCACCACCAATCGTTATGAAAGCTTTATGATCAACCCAAATGGCTCTGTACAATTTAAACATTAACTCCTCACTCCCTACCTTCACCCCATCCCCTGGTAAACTATATTCTAGACTTTGACTCTGAGTTTGCTTATTCTAATTATTTCAAATCAAAATACAATATTTGTCTTTTGTGTCTGTCTATTTCATTCAGCATAATGTCTTCAAGGTTCATCCATGTTGTCACATGTATCAGAACTTCATTCCTTTTTGTGGCTGAATAATATTCCATTGTATGTATATACCACATTTTCTTTATCCATTTATCAGTGAATGGACACTTGGGTTGCTTCCATCTTTTGACAATTGTGAATAATGATGCTGTGAACATTGGTGTGCAAATATAGAAGTTGGAGTATCAGATCATATGGGAGGGTCACATAAGGAAATACCATACTGTCTTCCACAATGGCTGCACTATTTTACATTCTCAAAAACAATGAGCAAGTGTTCTTATTTCTCTGGATCCTCTCCAAGATTTTTCATTTTCTATTTTTTTAAACAGTAGCCATTCTAGTGAGTGTGAAGTTGTATCTCATTGTGATTTTGATTTGCATAATTTCATGCGCTTTTGCCATTTGTAAATATTTGGAATAATGTCTATTCAAGTCTTTTGAATAGTTTTAAAATGCGTTGTCTTTTTGTTACCAAGTTGTAGACGTTCTTTATATAATCTGGATATTAAACTCTTACTGGATATGTGGTTTCCAAATATTTTCTCCCATTGAATAGCTTATTGCTTTACTTTCATCATAAAATCCTTTGATGCACAAAAGTTTTAAATTCTGATGAGGTCCCACTTACTATATTTTTCTTTTGTTGCTTTGTGCTTGGGTGAAAGTCTAAAAAACCTTTTCCTAACATAAGATCCTGAAGATGCTTCCCTACATTTTCTTATATAGGAGTTTTATAGTTCCGGTTCTTATATTTAGGTCTGTGACCCATTGTGGTTTGATTTTTGTACATGGTGTGATGTATGGGTCCACCCTCATTCTTCTGCACATGGAATCCAGTTTCCCCAGCAGCATTTGTTTAAGGGAATATTCTTTTCCCGTTGGGAAGACTTTGCTCCCTTGTCAAAAATCAGTTGGCCATAAATGAGAAGGTCTATTTCTGAACTCTCAATTCTGTTCCATTGGTCTATATGTCTGTTCTTGTGTCAGTACCATGCTGTTTTGATTACTATGGCTTTGTAATAAGTTTTAAGATTGGAAAATTTGAGTTCTCCAAATTTGTTCCTCTTTTAAAAGAGGGCTTTAGCTATTTTCAGCTCTTTGCACCCTTCCATATAAATTTTATTATTAACTTTTCCATTTCTGCAAAGAATCCTATTGGAATTTTGATTGATTTTGCGTTGAATCTGTAAATCACTTTGGGTAGAATTGATGGCCAATTGTTTTACAGTATAAAAGAAAGGAAAAAAACAAACAAAATAACAAAACAAAACAAAAAAGGAGTTAGGTACCTGGGCTTTGATAAAAATCTGTTTGTGATTCATGTATATCTACATAACATGTATCAATCCATTTTTCCCCTCAATGGAAAGATAACTTTTTTTTGTTGGGAGGAGACTGAAGAAAATAAGTTAATAAATACTTTGATTCTTTTGTATTTTAGCTCACCAAAACCTGAAGCTTCAACCTATTTGGGAGGGGTTTTAGTGCATACGTGTGTGTGTGTGTGAGTGTAAGGTTAGAGTTGGGGTTGGGTGTGTGAGTCTGGCAGATACATGCAGTGCGGCACTGACAAATATTAAGGAGAGGATTCTCAGAGGCTGTTTTAGTTTGTTAGACTGGTTAAAGCAGATGCCATGAAATGGGTTGGCTTTAAGCAATGGGAATTTACTAGCTTACAGTGGAGGCTGTGGGAATGTCCAGTCGAGGTGATACTTTCTTCCTCAAGACCGGCTGCGGTGAACCTTATTCCTCTGCCACATAGCAAGGCACATGGTGGTGTCTGCTGGTCTCTCCCTTCTCACCTGGGTTTTGCTGACTTCAGCTTCTTGTGTCTGTGACTTTGTCTCTCTGTATGAATTTCATTCTGTTATAAAGGAGTCCTGAAAGAGGGTTAAGACCACTCTGGGCCATTCCTTGACTGAAGAAACCTCATCAAAAGGTCCTGTTTACTCTAGTTTACACTCATAGGATGGATTAGCTTGAAGAACACGATTTTCTGGGGTATATACAGTTCCAAACCACCACAGAAGGGAAGCAATAATGAAACTGTATCAGGTATTTTTCCTTTCATCATTACAGCAACCCCTAAGAGTTGGTAACCTCATACATAGCACAGATGGAAAAACCAAGGGTGGCAGAGATGAAGTGATGTACCCAACTAGAGAGTGGTAGAGTTAGGGCTTGATCTCAGGTCAGCTACCTTCAAATCCTTTTGCAGCTCTCAAGGAGGGAAAAATAGCAAACACCCTCCCCTGGGCTATGAAGAAAATGTAGATTTAAGATGTCTCCATCTGCTCGCAATGGGAGGAAAAGAGGAGATGGTGGGGGGTGGGGGAGAGGCACAGTGCTTTCTCTGTGAAAAATTTCTAATCACACTTCTTAAACCAATTTCGGTACAGGATCTGGCACAAGGTCGGTGGATAAATGGAATAAATAAATGGAAGTTCAAACGTAATACACATGCACAAATATCTGGAAGGATATACAGCCAACTTCTAAGAATAGTCATTACCAGGGAATGACATTGTGGGGAAAAGAAAAAGAAAGGCTTAAGTTATTATTTATATGACTCAGTTTTATTTAAAAAAAAAGGAAAAATTCAAGCACACACAAAAATAGAGAGAATAAGAGAATAAAAATAAAATAGAGAGAATACGTATGTCCAGCACCCAGGTTCAACAATGGTTATCAATTCATGGCCAATCTTGTTTCATCCTACAACCCGGGTCACTCATCACCCTCCAGCTTATTTCCAAGCAACTCCCAGACATCATAGCATTTACCAGCAATATGTGGATTTAGAAAGAAAAATCATGTTCTAATATAAAATAAGAGTGAAAAATTAATTTGGAATCTATGCTCTATCAAATAGGTTTGGAGTTTCCAGCATTTAGTTATTATTATTATTTTTTTCTAAAGCAGTGATCCTCAAACCTGGCTGGGATGACTTTTTTTGGTGGGAGTGGGGGATAATTTTTAAACATCTAGATTCCAGAGAGAATCCAGGGCTCATGGATCAGAATCTTCACTGTGGGCTCAGGGATCTCTGCGGTTAAAAAGCTGCACATGCGATTTGGGTGATGAGCCCAGTTTAGGAACTATTAGTTTACTTAAGATAAATTGTTTCAAGTACCTTTAAGCTCTTTGGAAAAGCTTAATTCCATATAATCAGTTGATACACTAATTACAAATTTGCCTTATCTAGTCATTAAATTAGGTTCCCTAAGGACTACTCTGAATCCCTTGGATTAAAGCAGTAGTTGAATCTAGTTAACCTAGTTCTGAGTAGTATATTCCTTTAAAATAGAAAAACACATTTCTTTAAAAAATATTCTATAATCTGTATTTATTACCAGCATAAATATTTTTGCCAGCAGATTCCTTAATTTTTGTTCATCAATTCCTTAATTTTAAGGTGAGAAAATGGAAACTCAAAGCAGCTAAGTAACTTGCCTAAGGCTATTTAGCTGGTTGATGTCTGATCTAGAACGAAAGGTAACAACCTGCACAGTGCTAGGTAGGGGCAGGTCAATGACAAGTAATATGGCATTCTGATGTTCCAGGGACTTAGGGTAGAGTAAGGGAGAGAGGCAGGTGTTGTGACCATGACACTCAGGTCATGGACTCAAGACACCTGCAAACCAGAGGGGAGGACAATGGGTTGATCACGGTCCACAAATTCAGGTGCCCGGAAATGAAACTACCTTAGTTTTTCTAGAACAGAACTTAATTTCTATGTTGAGTTCCTATACTGATGACTGATGGGCATATAATTTCAATCAGTGTAAGTAATCTTGGTTAGTTCAGGATCTCCTGCTCTATTCCTTTGCATGGGGTTGTGACTGAGTTCTGGGGGGGCATCAGACTGCTGAGACATTGAGAGGATGAGGAGAGCTCATCTGCTGAGCATCTCATTCCTATCTGCTACTTAAGTGTTGGTTCACATAGATTGCAGCTGTATCTGCTCAACCACAAGACTTTTTCAAGTCTGGGTCTTCCTTAGGTACTCCTGCAACCCTCTTGGTTGTCCCCAGACAGTTGGCTGTTCCATGCCCTATGCTGGAAAGACTGGGGACTCCGAGAGGTGGCTTCAGATCTGACTTCTAGGACCCCTATATGACCATTTTATGCTTTTGCTTTTCTCATACTATGCTGGACTTTTAAAAACTTTGTGAGTTTTGCCAAGTCATGAACTGTATCTGAAAATTGAGCACAGGTCCTCCTAACTCTTGGATCTCCAAATTAATCTGGAAATTCTGTCACCAGGGTCCAAGTTTCTTCCTTCCTATTTAGTGACTGTGATACTGGTTTTTCATATCCCAATATTCTCATGTAGTGTGCTTTTTTTTAGTAGCATCATGGCAGTGTATTTTTTTTTTTGATTGCCTCTCCCTCTTACCTAGCTCCCTGTACTATTCATTATAGGATTTTTTTTTTTTTTTTTTGCATGGGCAGGCACTAGGAATCGAACCCAGGTCTCCAGCATGGCAGGTAAGAACTCTGCCTGCTGAGCCACCATGGCCTGCCCTCACTATAGGATTTTTTTTTTCCGCATTGGCAGGTGCTAGAAATTGAACCCGGGTCTCCAGCATAGCAGGCGAGAACTCTGCCTGCTGAGCCACCATGGCCTGCCTCCTCACTGTCGGATTTTGTGCAGTCTATTAAGGGTGGTGGTTGGGAAAAAACCCAAACTGCCTTTGAATGACCGCACGCATTCCTTAAAATCTTCTATGGTCAACTATGCCTTGACTCTTTCAAGGTTCAGAATGCCATTTCCCCCAGTCAAGACTAGCAGGAGCATCCCTATAGTTGAACAAGTTGGTGTAGCTAACTAGTCCTACATACTGTGGGACTCACGGTATTCTCAGTAAGGATGTTAGAAAGGATGACTGACAGGATTGGGGCTTGTCTTAGACACTTTCGGGAAATGTTTAAGAAAATGAGGTTTCTTTCTGAATTTGACACTGTCAGAAGGCAGGGTAATTCCATGATTAGGTATCAATAAATTTTATCTAGAACAGGGGACGCCTAGACAGAGGCTAGATCAATAATTGATAAAGAAGCAGCAGTCATTCGTGTTAACTGGGATGAGGTATGTTTTGTGGCTTGGACAGTGTTCATGTTTTGTTAGTGCACAGGTATGATTACAGAGTGGTCCTGCTTTTGTCCTGATCCATCGTTGCCTCATTGTAGCTCTGTCTGATGTTGATGTTCTTTGAAGCTGTTTATGTTTAACAGGAGAATACTGAGACCCAGTTATGATGGTCAGTTTGACTCCCAGCAACATCAAGGCCGGGTTGACAGTACCAAGCCAACTCCCACATGCCAAGGACTATTTCTTTTCTTTCTCAGTAAATGAAAGCTAAAAAATCCAGGTTAGTGTTCCCCAATGGATTTTTGAAGCTGTAAAAGGTGAGAATAAGCTCCTATGTTTTCCTATGTTCTTAAAGTTTAGTTGCCCAAAGAGGAGAGAGTCTCAAGGTATTAGGACATCTTGGAGAAAATCACATCAATTAAAATATTTGAAACTTATCCTCTTATCTGCTTAGTGACTGTGATGGTTAATTTCTTGTGTCAACTTGGCCAGGTTATGGTATCTAGCTGTTTGGTCAAGCATGCATTACCCTGATTGTTGCTGTGAAGGTATTTTGTAGATGGATTTCCATCTATAATCAGTTGATTGCATCTATGACTGATTGCATCTATAATTAATAAAAGTGATTGCCTTTGGCAATGAGGGAAGTGTCCTCATTTAATCAGTTGGAGGTCTTAAAAGCTAGGACTTCCAAAATCAGAAAGAAGAATTTCTTCTACTTCATACAGCCAGTTTCCCCTGGCGAGTTCAACTTCACCTTTATAGGAATTTCCCTGTGGAATTCGAAATTGCCAGTCCCAATGGTGGCATGAGTCAACTCCTCTAATAAGTCTCTTTATATATACATATATCTTGTTAATTTTGTTTCTCTGAAGAACCCTAACACAATGACACCATCACATTGTTGATGTTACAATGGACAGAGGATCAAGGAGGGACAACTTAACACTGCCTCTTCCTGGAAGAGTTGACCTATGAGGTGACTTTTCTCCAGGAGAAACGCATTACCAGGAGAGGAAAGAAAAATCATTCTATGCAAAAAGAAAAGTATGTGGTTGGGTGTGCTGGGGGAGAGCGGACATGCACTAGATAAGTCAGACATGCACTAGACATGCCAATCATGATGCTCGCTTTGTTTACAATCTAAGTAAAATGAAGACATCCTATTCCTGGCTGCAGCTGATGGGATCCGTCACGTTGCAGTCACTTCACAGTCTAGACTGGTTAGCAACCTACAAGTTTGCCCTGCACAAAAAGTGGAGCTAGTCCAATAAGAAAGAGGCTGTGAGGAACCAGAGTTGAAGATGAGTGAAGACGTCTTGAGGAAGAGTGGATGCCAGAAGGAGTTGTGGGGAGTCAACGTTATGATGAAGCAGGGACTCAGGGCAGAGCAATGCTAAGTTAAAGAAATTAGCATTGGGTGGCTGAAATGGACAAGCCAGGGCTAGAGAAGACAACTGGCAATAGCTGTGTCCTATTAACATGGAGTGGAAGAGTAGAGATTCACTTACTCCTATTGTCCCCCTTTTTCTATGGGAATCTCTGTTCATGGATTTCAGGTCCTTCCCTCTTCCTCACTGCTTCACATATATCTTTATAAGTGTGATGAAAAGAAGTAGGACAAGAGGTGGGAGATGGAGCTGGTAGCAGACCCAGGTGAGCCCTTATTTTAAGAACTGGGGTTTATAAATGCTCTGTCAGAACCCATTCAATTGTAAGCTACAGAAAACCTGACTCAATTTGGTTTAATGGTAGTATACTGTCACACATAACTGGGCATTCTTGGGGGTAGCTAAGTTTCAAGCATGTTGGATCCAGGGTTCCAGACAATGTCATCGGGATTCTATCTTTCCTTATATCCAAGTCCCACTTTTCTCTGTTTTCTTCATCCAGTCAGGCTGTTCTCTAGGTTTACCTCGATTGGTTTATATCCTATAGACATACAGTGTCTTTTTTCCTGACTGCTCTGGCAGAAGTCCTGGGAATGAGGACTGGATCAACTTGGATTATGGACCTGGCCCTGGATCAGTGTTAATGTCCAGCAGAACCAGGAGGATTGGTAATGCCTGGGTTATGCACCCTGGGTTCATGGTGGGCTTACCCTTCATCCAGGTATACAACCAGAGTGATGGCTGGGCAGATAAATTCAGCGGATGTCCACCACACTATCAGTGTGTATGCAAATGTATGCGTGTGCATTTCCACCAGGAAAGGAGGGGCTTAGACAAGAAGGGAAAAACAAAAACAAACTAAAACAAGCCATAGTCATTATCTGGACATGAAAACACTTTTGAATTTAAATAAATCCAGAGGCCAACACGTATTTAATGTTTTCATTATTTTTTCCATCTTTCAAGATAACTTTGGAATTTCATCCAGCTGGTGGAACACTTTGATTGGGGGAGGGTCAAAGGACCAGGGGTCAATGAGATTCTTTATGAACCTAGAAGGAAGCCACAGGGCATAGCAGAGAGATAGGTCCCCGAGTCAACAACGTTGAATTGGGTCATGCCACCTCCTGCCTTGGCCATTCACCTTCTTTGGGCTTTAGAATCCGTAACTGGGGAGGCTATTAGAAGTCTTGCAGGATTGTTGGTGAAGGTTAAATGCAAGATGCCTGGCATATGGGAGATGCTGACTAATGGTAGCTTCTCTTTTCAGGAGTCGGCTTCCTGATTACATGGATTAGCACCCCAAGACCCTCCCACCTTCAGACAATACACACACCATCATTTCAGATTCCCTTCCAGGCTCCTCTCCCTGAGTCTACCCTGGGGAACTATAGGTAAAGCAAAAGCTTGATTGGAATCAGCTGACAAGAACATTCTGAAAACTACCGGTTGAATTCAGCTAACAGCAAATTAACAGCGAGATGGATCTGAAATATCTCGATTATGATTAGAGAAAACATTCGTTAGGAAGAATTCAGCGTTTATTTTTCAAACCAGTTTGTGCGTGTGGTTATTATTTCCTTTCATGAGTGACTTTCTGTAAAACACCATACGTAGGAGTTTATAAAGCAGTGTCAGAGAATGCTTGTGCACATGTGCATTTTTATGTGCACACATTTTGTGTGAACAAGAAAAACAGTGGGGGTTGCTGGAGGGGTTGCATGATTGGGAACAGAGACTGATAAAACCTTTGGTAGATGATAGGACCCTACCAAGACTTAGGAATGACCAATGGGCTTGGGTCCCACTTGAGGCTGCCCCTGCTGTGGCTGTCAGAGTAGAGAGAAAATGTCTAAACAGGGAATTCAAAGACTGATTTTTATTAGAACCTTGCATGCCCCGTGCAATGAAAAACAGTTAGAGGGAACCTAACTCGGTGGCTCATGAGCTAAGCTCTGGCCTGGAGCTCTGCTGCGGTGCCGCTTACGCAGGAATACATCTCCTGCTTCAGCCCACCAAGCCGGGTAGGGGGTCAGCAGGATGAACAGGCTCCATAGCAAAGCCACGTGGACACCAAACTTCTTCTTTCATTAGCCTTTCTCGAGCTTATGGGGGGAATGGTGGAAGCATCGGGGACAGAATCACTTGGCAGCTACAGTTTTATGAAAAAATTTTTTAGAATTTTAAGGCCTATAGCTAGTGAGTGTTACTAGCTTATTATTCCTATATTTCTGGGCCAGAAATGAGGTGCAATGAGAGTCAGGGCATTCATTCATCCATTCACTCATTCATTCTGTCTGTCTTCCTCTTAAAAGGAACTAAAACACCTTTCAATAAAAGTAGAAACCACTGAGGGCCAAAAACTCAAGTAGATGTACTCCAAACCTTAGCTGGTATTTTAATATAAAATGATCATAAAATATAGTTCGAAGCTTCCCAGAACTAAAAAGAAATATATTGGGTCTGATAAATGGAGGCATACCAGTGCATCTGTGGGGGAGACTTTATCCTGGGGTGAAGTTCTAATAGGAATTTTCATAACTAAATACCAAACAAGTGTTCCTTCAAATGGGCGTGGTCTCTGGGCTGGCAGCATTGCCCCACCTGGGAGCTCCTAGAAATGCAGACTCTCCGGCCCTGCCCAAGCTTCCCGAATCAGAAACTGCCCAGCAATGCGATTTAACAAGCCGGCCAGGTGTTTCTGATGCATGTTCAAACGTGAGAACCTCTGCTCTAAATGTTGCTTTTTAGTATTGAAGAGGGACGGGTGCTCCTGAGTACTCGGATACCAGCGCGCCTTGTTTAGCAAGGCCTCAGCAATCTGCAAGTGCAGGTGACCCATTTCTTGGCCTTCTCCTACCGACAGCTTTTGTCCTACACTGGAATTGGGAGGCCGGTGCTGTCTATCACCAGCTCTATTCAACTCGCACTTGTTTTTCGGAGGAGCAGTGGCTATTTTTGGAGGACCGTTCTACCAGAGTTCTTTTCACCTTCAGGCTAGTAGTGAGGTAATGTAATTGTTCCTCTGTGTTTTCTTCAGCTGAAAATACTGTCAGGGGGGAAACCCGGTATAATTTCTTAGTTTCTCCCTTTGTTATGACTTACCATCTCATTAGAGGTAGAAATTTAATTTACGTCCGGTAAATCTATTCAAAATTTCTAATTTCCCACAGCATACAGTTATATTTGCTTTATCTCTTGAATCAGCGCATTCATCCATCTGGATGTAGAACAACTAACTTCTCCCTTCTCCAGTATTTCATGCTTTAATTTTTTTTCTTAAAAGCAAACATAAGGAACAATTGTATTAAGAGCAAATGCAAAATCCAGAGGGTTGTTCTTCAGTTTCAAGGACAAATGAGAGACTCGATATTTTTATTTTACTCAGGTGTGATGTGTAGACTCAACCAAGTATACCATTGAAACATCTTCAGGGATTATGCAAAGCATTCCAAAATGCCATTTTTTATCTCCTTATACAAAACCACACAGACTTTATTTCTGTAGCTATACACTTACTATATTTTGAAACTGGGTAGATTGATTTCTTTCATTTTATTATTTTTTTTTCAAAAGTTTTAGTTATTTTTAGTGCCTTTCCCTTTCCATTTAAATGTTAGAATAATCTTGTCCATATCTACAAAAAATCTTGCTAGGATTTTGATAGGAATTATGTTAAACCTGGATATCAATTTGGAGAGAACTGATATCTTTACCATGTTGTCTTCCAATTCATGAACAATTGTATATCTCTTCATCTACTTAGAGCTTCTTTAACTTTTTCCAATCACTGTATGGTTATCAGTACACAAGTCTTGTACATGTTTCATCAGATGTCTATTTCATTTTTTTGAGAAATTGTAAATCGCATTATATTTTTAAATTCATGAGTTCATTGCTAGTGTGTGTGTATATATATAACAGATTTCTCTTATGTTTGCCATGTATCCTATGACACTGACAAACTGACTGATTAGTTCTTAGAGCTTTTAAAAAATAGATTCCTTGGGATTTTCTACATACAGAATCATGTCATTTGGAAATAGGGACAGTTTTATTTCTTCCTTCCCAGTACGTATGACTTTTAATTCTTTTTCTTGCCTTATTGCACTGGCTGGAACATCCAGTACTATGTTGAATAAGAGTGATGAGAGTGGATATCCTTGCCATGGTTTCAATATTAGGAGAAAAGCGTCCAGTCTCACACCATTAAGTATAATGTTACCTGTAATGTTTTTGTTTTGTAAATGTTCTTTATCAGGTTGAGGAAGTTCCTCTGTATTCCTAATTTTTGAGAGTTTTTATCATGAATGGGTATTCGACTCTTTTTTTTTTTTGAGTGCATGGCCTGAGAAATGATTTTGTCTAATGCTTTTTCTGAATTGATTCATATCAGCACATGGTTTTTCTTCATTTGCCTGTTAATGCAGTAGATTTTATTGATTGATTTATAAATATTGAACAGCTTTCTATCCCTGGAAACCGCCCACCTGGTCACATTGTATCTAATTTTTTTTAAGTATATACTGATGAATTCTATTTACTAATATTATGTTAGGATTTTTTTTGCATCTGTATTTAAGAGGGATGTACATTGGCAGTTTTCTTCTTTTGTATTGGCATGAATATAATACTAGCTTCATAAAATGAATTGGTAAGTGTCCATTCTCTTTTATTTGCTAGCGGGAATGGTGTACAATTAATGTTGCTTGTTCTTTAAATATTTGGTACAGTTCTCCAGTGAGACTATTTGGGCCTGGAGATTTATTTTTTGGTAGTTTTAAAATGATCAATTTAACTTCCTGATAATTTTAGGGCTATTCAAATTCTCTATTTTTGATTGGGTGCATTATGTTTTGTGTGACCTTGAACTTTTTTGAGGAAGTGGTCCATTTCTTCTAAGTTGTCATATTTATTATGTAGAATTGTTAGTAGTATTTCCTTATTATCCCTTTTTATGTCTAAGAGTCTGTGGTGATCTCCCTGTTTCATTCTTGATATTGGCAATTTGTATATTCATTTTCTTTTTCTTTGCCAGTCATGCTAGAGGATGGTCAATCACACTGGTCTTCTCCAAGAACCAGCTCTTTGTTTCATTGATTTTCTCTATTGTTTTTCTGTTTTTTATTTCATTGCTTTCTGTGATGATCTTTATTATTTCCTTCCTTTAGGTTTATTTTAGGTCTTCTTTTTCTAGTTTCTTGAGGTGGGAGATTATTGACATAAGATTTTTCTTCCTTTCTAATATATGCATTTGGTGCTCTAAGTTTCCTTCCCAGCACTGCCTTAGCTATGTCCACAAATTTTGGTATTTTGTACTTTCAGTTTTTTTTATAGCCCTTGAGCCTTTCTCTTTGACCTGTGGATTATTTAAAAGTGATTGTTTAATTTTGTAGTGTTTGGAGATTTTTCTGTTATCTTTGTGTTTTTGAATTTTTGTTTCATTCTGTTGTGGTTGTAGAGCACACTTTTTATGATTTCAGTTCTTTTAAATTTTTTGAGGTTTGTTTTAAGACTCAGGACATGATCTATTTTGGTATGTATTCCATGAGCACTTGAAAAGAATGTGTATTCTATTGTTGTTGGTTAGAATGTTCCATAAATGTTGATTAGATCCTGTTGGTTAATGTTGAGTTCTCTTTATCCTTGATTTTTTTTGTCCAATTGTTCTATTAATTGTTGATAGAAGGGATGCTGAAGTCTCATAATTACAGGTTTGTTTATTTCTCTTTTCAGTTCTGTCAGTTTTTGTTTCACATCTTTTGTGGCTGTATTTTCTGGTGCATACACATTTAGGATTGCTTTGTTTTCTTGGTGGATTGACCATTTTATCATTATATTATAACCCTCTGTCTCTGATAATATTTTTGACTTTGAAGATATTCGTATCTGTTCTAGTTTGCTAGCTGCCAGAATGCACCACACCAGAAACGGATTGGCTTTTAATAAAAGGGGATTTATTTTGTTGGTTCTTCAGAGGAAAGGCAGCTAACTTTCCACTGAGGTTCTTTCTTACGTGGAAGGCACAGGATGGTCTCTGCTGGTCTTCTCTCCAGGCCCCTGGGTTCCAACAACTTTCCCCGGGGTGATTTCTTTCTCCATCTCCAAGGGCCCGGGCTGAGCTGCAAGTGCTGAGATGAGGAATGCCAAGCTGCTTGACTGTGCTACATTGCGTTCTCTCATTTAAGCACAAGCCAATTAAGTTAAACATCACTCATTGCAGCAGACACGCCTCCTAGCCAACTGCAGATGTAATTAGCAACAGATGAGATTCACCTACCATTGGCTCATGTCCACAGCAACAGAACTAGGTGCTTTCACCTGGCCAAGTTGACAACTGAATCTAACTACCACATGTCCACCCCTTGTCAACTTGGCAACTACTCACATCACCTTAAACAGGAGCAAAATATTCTCTTCTGGCTGTGGACCTGTGAATCTCAAAATAAGTTGTCTAGTGCCAAGATGCAAAGGAGGATATTCACAGGATATAGATTGTCATTTCCATAGGGAGAAATTGGAAGGAAGATCTGCAGGCAAACACCATTGGATTTCCAAGTCTGAAAGTCATTTATCCTTCGGCTGTAGAAAGCGGCAGTCCCACCCCTTCCAAGGGCCTATGCAGTGGCCGGCCTCTTTC
The DNA here is from genome assembly GCF_023851605.1 of Tamandua tetradactyla. NCBI lineage: Eukaryota > Metazoa > Chordata > Mammalia > Pilosa > Myrmecophagidae > Tamandua > Tamandua tetradactyla. The sequence continues at coordinate 81,119,668 of NC_135341.1, forward strand.
CAAATCAACCTCGGGGAACATCCAGGAGACCACCTCTGGGCTCCACTCTCTTCAGGCATCAGGGCCACCCCTGGGCTCTCTGCCATTTCTGGGGCACACGCTCAACCCCTCCACATGGTGGCAGCCAGGCTCTCCCAGTCCCCCAAGGAGCATGCTACGCCTTTTCCAAGGCCCGAGGCTGCACAACTATTCCACTGCAATGAGAGGGGAGACTCATCCTCGCCCTTCAGTGTAAACTCACCCTCTCTACACATACAGGTGGGTCCACTCTCCTGGCCGAGGTTTCTTGGCTTCAGACCCGAACTTCCACGGTTTTCACTCTGCAAACTCCAATCTCTCCCTTTTGTGTCCTCCTTTGTCAAGATTGGCGGTGGTTCCATTTATACCAACAGTCTCTTCAAGCCCTCCAGGACTTCTCCATCAATCTCTTCACAGTTCCTCCAAAGTCTTCCCCTTAGCCATCCAAAACACAGTTCCAACAGATCTGGCATTTGCAAACCGCAGCAGCACCCCACTCACCGGTACCAACTCTGTTCTAGTTTGCTAGCTGCCGGAATGCACCACACCAGAAACGGATTGGCTTTTAATAAAAGGGGATTTATTTTGTTGGTTCTTCAGAGGAAAGGCAGCTAACTTTCCACTGAGGTTCTTTCTTACGTGGAAGGCACAGGATGGTCTCTGCTGGTCTTCTCTCCAGGCCCCTGGGTTCCAACAACTTTCCCCGGGGTGATTTCTTTCTCCATCTCCAAGGGCCCGGGCTGAGCTGCAAGTGCTGAGATGAGGAATGCCAAGCTGCTTGACTGTGCTACATTGCGTTCTCTCATTTAAGCACAAGCCAATTAAGTTAAACGTCATTCATTGCAGCAGACACGCCTCCTAGCCAACTGCAGATGTAATTAGCAACAGATGAGATTCACCTACCATTGGCTCATGTCCACAGCAACAGAACTAGGTGCTTTCACCTGGCCAAGTTGACAACTGAATCTAACTACCACAGTATCCAACTCTCAACTGCCAACTTCCAACTCTAACATGGATTCATTTCAATGACATATTTCCTATTTAAAAATTACTAGACAATTTTATTACTATGTTCACTAATTGGGCAGGTGAATTTTTTTTAAACCTCACTATACTGTCATCTTGCCCCCTCCCTCTCTACCTTTATTTTTTACTGACAAATATACACTCATATATAGTCCATACATGGTATACAATCAGTAACTCACAATATCATCACATAGGTGTGTACGCATCACTACACTCATTTTTAGAACACTTGCATCACTCCAGAAAAAGAAATAAAAAGAAAAAACTCTTACATCCCCTATCCCTTATCCCTTCCTCTCATTGACCACTAGTTTTTCAATCTACCCAATTTATTTTACCCCTATCCCCCTATTATTTATTTTTTATCTGTACTTTTTTCCTTATATGTCCATCCATACCCTGGATAAAAGGAGCATTAGACACAAGGTTTTTACAATCACACGGTCACACTGTAAAAGCTATCTTGTTATACAGTCATCCTCAAGAATCAAAGCTACTGGAACACAGCTCAACAGTTTTAGGTACTTCCCACCAGCCATTCCAATACACCATAAACTAAAAAGGGGATATCTCCCTAATGCTTAAGAATAATCTCCAGAATAACCTCTTGACTCTGAAATCTCTCAGCCACTAAAACTTTATTTTGTCTTATTTCTCTCTTCCCCCTTTTGGTCAAGAAGGCTTTCTCAATCCCATGATGCCAGGTGTCAGTCAATCCTGGGATTTCTGTCTCACGTTGCCAGGGTTATACCTCTGGGAGTCATGTCCCACGTAGACAATGAGTTCACCTGCTGAGTTGGCTTTAGAGAGAGAGGCCACATCTGAGCAAGAAAAGAGGTTCTCTGGGGGTGAGTCTTAGGCATAATTGTAAGTAGGCTTAGCCTCTCCTTTGCAGGAATAAGTATCATAGGGGTGAATCTCAAAATCGAGGGCTCAGCCTATTGATTTGTTTGTCCCCACTGCTTATGAGAATATCAGGAATATTCCAAACAGGGATGTTGACTATTTCCTCCCTTCTCCCCAGTCCCACAAGGGGACTTTAGGAAGATCAATTTTGTCTTAAAAAGTAAAGTTGTCAGTGACCATAAAGTTTTTTATTTGTAAAAGTGTCCAGAGGTAGAAATGATTGCCTGGATTTCCGACTTCAGCCAAATTAACATCTGGGGCAGGGGCTTTCAAATCTAACTGGCATAGGAATCACTGTGGCTTAGAATGGGTGGCCCTCCGAGTGTTTCTCCAACTTTTCTGAGGCTAAGAACTACTTAAAGTGTTTGTAAGAAGTACATATTTCTCAATCACTTCCCAAGAGACTTGATTCCTTGGTTTTAGGGAGAGTTTGTGAAACTGTTTTCAAATAAGTGCCTTTAGGCAATTCATATCATAAGGAAATTAGGAAAAGTGCTTTGCTCTACACTTCAAGAACCATCGATAGAGTGGCAGGTAACTTGAATATGAAAAAGAAGTTCCCTGGAGTTTTTCTAAGAATGACAGGGGCACAAGATATGCCTTGCAGATGCAATCAACATTCAGGACCAAATGGTATTTACGCCATTGAACATAAGGAGAAATGGGCAAGTATTTTAATAGCCAGGTTTGAAACAAAAGAACAGAATTCCTGTAGGCATTTTAGGGGAGAAAAATTTTCCAACAATTAGAATTTCAAGGGAGTTGTAAGGGCTAGAAAGACAAAACAAGGAAAGGTGATGTAACCCAAAGAGTCCTAAGTGCAGAAAAGCACAAGTACCCTGGAGCTGGTTGAGCAAACTGAGAGGCAGGGTGATTCAGAACTCAGGAGGCCACCGAGATGTCTGCTGTTGAGCTGATTCCAGGAACCTAAGTTTAGCTACTTCTGGGGGTCACTCCTAGAAAGAGAGAGGGAGAAAGGGAAGGGGAGAGAGAGCTTGAGAGTGAACAATGGCTTCTCTGCTCCTACTCTTTTGTTTCCTCCAGTGCCAACCCCCGCATTGGCTGAACCTAACTGGAAATCAGCTGGGAAGAAAGTCTGGGAGTTGTGGTTTGCAGGGGTCCGGTGACTCCCCCACTCCCCACTCCTGCTGATACACAAATGGGGGGAACTGACCAGAGAGCCAAGGGACAAGTAACCAGTCAAAGCAGGGTCATGACCTGAGACATCCTGTTGGGGGGAGAAAAAAATAAGTTACTTTTCAAAGTAGGGACTGGTGATAGTTTAGGTTTGTAACCGTTACTCCCAGTTTAGGTTTGTAACCGTTACTCCCATTTAACCTAGAAGTGTTAGTTAACACCCTGTATGGTATAATTTATGGCTCAATAAATGGCCAGAGAATCTCTTATCATCATCTAAATTAGAAATTGAAACTGGCAGCCGTTGGCATGAGTCAAGGCCATAGCCCTGTTTTGTACAGCTTACACATTTCCTTTTAAAGTTTGGTTTGGCTGAAAAAGCACAAAAAATGACATTTTTCACATAAAAATCAAGAATCCCAGCTTCTCTTGAAAAGTCAGAATGATCAGCAGCATTGCAATCTCATGCCAACATGGCAACATGGAAGAGTTTAGCAGGAGCCCAGTTTAGACAGGGCTTCCTAGGTCCTTGATATGTGCCTTTCTCACATAATCATGTGCTTGGTCTCTGTGGGCATTTGACTTTGCCATACCTGGTCTCAATATGCGATTATATTTTTAGTTTATAAGTTTATAAAAAACACAAGTAAGATAAGAGGGCTATCTGTCTCCAAAGGAATTTATGTCTGTTTGTATGCTAAATTGAGAAGGACAAAAATGATGAGGTGGAGGAGTAGAAGGAGGAAGAGAATGATGGAAGATTATTTATCACCAAGTAACAGTACCAGAGGTGAATACCGAGCATCTGGGAAGATATTCAAAATCCCCTAGCCTTGAAAACTTAGTCTTTCAATGTGACCAAAATGTGACATTAATGAGAATTGTGTTGTTTTTTTTCTAAAACTTTTGGTCTTATGTAAAACTCCCTTTGGATACTTAAAGCCTGAGATCATATATATACATAAAACTATCCTGCTTCTTCAGTAAACAAGTAACTATAGAAACAGACAATAAATACATCCTGGATGCTAAGAAACTTCAAATGTCAACTTGCAGTAGAACAGGAGGTTTGATTAAGAACTCATTAAAGTTGCTTTCCTTCAAATCAGCGTAAGGCTGTTACCTGGTTTTGCTACTAAAGTTTAAGAACTGTTTAAGCATAGTTCTATAAAGAATAAGAATTTATATTCAGCTAACCTTGGGGCAAAATATTTATTTAACATTTGCACGTGAGTATTATAAATGAGCTGAAAAGATAATTTATTGTATCACATGTAAAAAGGGACGCCGAAGCTTGGAATTTCATAGTTGTATAATTTATCAAAACTAGTGGGAAGAACGGACAATTAGAGAGTCCTTGGCCTAGGCAGTGGACTCCAAGGACTGTGCCCTCATCCCCTTCTCTGGCACCCCTGTTGCAGTAATGAAAGGCTTGTAAATTTCAACCAGATTGGAAATCTTAAGTAGACAAAGGGAAGAGGAGCCCCCAGGTAAGATCAGCCTTCCTAAATGTCTTTTGTAATAGGTTGAATTATGAACTCCAATTTAGATATGTTCTTTTTCTTAATCCATGTCTCTGTGGGTGTGAACTCATGATAAATAGGACTCCTTGAAGATGTTATTTTTAGTGACAACGTGACCCAACTGAAGGTGGGATTACTAGAGCCTTATAAAGGAATGCTGAAGTCACAGAAGAGAGAGAGAAGACATCAGTAGGCAACAAGAGGCAGAGATAAACCAAGGGGCCCAAGGACCATTTTGCAGCCAGCCCCAGAATGCTACAAATTTGGGGGAGACAGCCTCGCCTGCTAATGCCATGATTTGGGACTTCTTCTAGCTGGAAAACTATAAATGATTGTTATTTAAGCCAATCCTTTATGTGGTATTTGGGATAGCAGTTCTGGCAAACTATGACATCTTTCCTCCCATTATCTGAAAAAAAAAATAGTAGAAGAGATAAAGTAGCATTTTATTAGGAAAAATAGAAAACATTTACTTATTATAAAGTAATTGAGAATAATTAGTATGTTTTTATGAACACGTACATTTGAAACTGGATTCTGGATCGCTGTGGTTTGACAAGCTCAGGAAATAGTTTATTTCTGATTTTTTTCCTGGCTGTAGTTTTGCGACAATTCCATTCCACACAAAAGAGTAGTTGTAAATGGTAAGAGATTTTAAAGAGCTGTTTTTGCAACTTAGAATATGTTTCAATTAAACAGGTGAGAGGAGATTATTCCGGATTTTGTACACAAAGAAATTAACATGACAGCATGAGTCTGTGTGTCAGTGACCCTCCCCAATTGTGAAAATTTGAGTTATTTAAGAGCTAAACATTTTTAACATTAATTTTAAACCAGAGTGATATATGCACATAGTTAAAGCATTAAATAGTGCATAAAGCTTTTAATAAAATTCAGTAGTAGTTCCTTTCTTCATTTCTTTCCATCCCTGATTTCTTCTCAAATGCAACGACTTTCAGCTACTTTAGCTGTTTTTAAGTTGTTTACTACCAAAGCTCTAAACAATCTTTTTTTTTCTGCTCTTTTTTGAGTTACTGGTTGTTCTAGTTTGTTAGCTGCAGGAATGCAATATGCCAGGAACAGAATGGCTTTTAAAAGGAGGGGTTTATTGAGTTGCAAATTTACAGTCCTAAGGCCAAGAAAATGTCCCATCTATAAAAATGTCCAAATTAAGGCACCAACAAGAGATTATCTTCACTCAAGAAATGCCGATGAAGTTCAAGGTTTCTCTCTCAACTGGAAAGGCACATAGTGAACATGGCTGCATCTGCTAGCTTTCTCTCCAGGCTTCTTGTTTCATGAACGTTCCCCAGGGGCGTTTTCCTTCTTCATCTCCAAAGGTCTCTGACTGCACAGGCTCTGTTGTGGCTCTAAAAAGAAGGGACTCCCTCCAAATTATTTCTTCTTTTAAAGGATTCCAGTAAACTAATCAAGACCCACCTGGAATCACATCTCCCTCTAATAAAAATTTAATACCCATAACCGGGTGAGTCACATCTCCACTCAAAAAGCTCCCAGGTAGCAATATTGAATGAGCATTAAGAGACATGGCTTTTCTGGGGTCCACCACAGATTCAAACCGGCACACCGGTTTGAACTTTATCAATTATCTTTCATTTATCATGGTGTAGGATTTTACCTGCTAATTCTCACTCTCTTCTGTCTCCTATATTATCTCTGGCCTCCATTCCCTCAACAGCACAAATTTTGGTTAAAACATAATCAGTGTTTATATTATAACAATGATATAAATATCATTTACTGTTGACCAGATAGCATGAGCTAGCATATTATGGTCATTTCTCCTATAACTTTTATTTTTTCCTGGAGTTAGTAATTACTTTGCTTTTCATTTTCTTAGTCTACTATGGGACTCTGGCTGATGTTTTTCAAATGCTCCAATGAGCCTATCAATAGTTTTTCCAAGCTCTCAAGAAAAGTTTCAAATGTTCTGTCAGTTCCTCCCACTCCCATCTGTCCCCCATGCCTTCTTTCAGGGGTTTCAGGTCCCCCAATCTTAGAAGAAAGCTTGAAGTACTGAGCCATACATCAGAACACTGGACTGGGTGAGCCAAGCATGGGTTGGATTCCAGCTCCCACTTATCTTTCTAGTGGAATGTCCATGAGCAGGATACAGCCTGTACAGCAGTACTCAGTGCCCTACCCTCTGCCCTGCTCTCAGCTGGACTGGCTGTTCTCCAGTCCCTAGCCGTCATCCTAAGATGTCTCTTCACCACTCTCCTTGTTTGGAGCACTTGTTTCCTGGGTCTTATGTCTCCTCTTTTTTTTTTTGTTTATTCCCTCCCTTTGCTGTAGCAAACCTTCCAGTATATGGAAAACCAATTTCTTAAATGTCTTCATTGGACACTCACACTTGACCAATAGTTTGGCAAAGTATAAACAATTCTAGTTGTTAATAATTTTCTCCTCAAAACTTTGAAGTCATTGCTCTACCATATTCCGGCATCCAGTGTTGAGAAGTCCAGTGTCTTTCTGATCATTTTCCCTTTATCCCAGTGTTCTGAAATATCATGAAGATGTCCTTGGTGTCTTTCTTTCCTTCCTCCCTTTCCCTTTCTTTTCTTCTTTCTCTCTTTGTCCCCTCCTTCCTTCCTCCTTCCTTGCTTCCCTTTCCTTTTCCCTTCTTTTCCTATTTCTCTCATTCCTCTCTTCCTTCCTTCTTTCCTGTTTCTATTTTCATTTTTGGTCCTCAGTTGACTCAATATCATCGCCATCATCATGTGATCATTGTCATCACCATCCCAGGACTTGAATTTTGTCTTTCCTCACTTTTCTCCTCATTCCTATTCCTTAGTGTCCTTGGCATCCACTCCAGTGACTTCTGATGTATATTCGTGAAGATGTGTCTTAAAAACATAAAACTTTTGTTACTGTTGTTTTATGTATATTTGTTTCTATTAAATATTTATCATTGATATTGTGCCCTTGATTAATTCAATTTCTTGCTTTCCACCCTTCAACACTGTGTTTTAACTTCTATTCATGTTGCTGTCCACACTTTCGGGTACCCCCTCTGACTGCTGTATAGTATTCCCTTGGTAAGTGTTCACCTCTTTTGTGGCTCAGATGTGGCCTCTCTGTCTAAGCCAATGTTGCAAATAAAATCACTGTCCTTCCCTCTACATAGGACATAACTCCTAGTGGTATAAATCTCCCTGGCAACATTGGACATGATTTCCAGAGATGACCCTAGCCTTGGCATTGTGGGATTGAAAATGCCTCATTCGCTCCTCCAGGGAGGGACTCCTAAGGTGCCTCCACCTTCCACTACCACAAACAACGGTACAAAGAACTTCCTTGCTAGGGTCTTCTTACAGACCCGTGCTTACCTTTCCCCAGAGGGAAATGTGAGGGTCTTAAGGTCACTCAGTACTGACAGAGTTTTCTCCAGAGTGGCTGCTGTAGTACTTGTTCCCCTGGCAGATTTAGGTGTTTTCATCTTTCCTTATGTTGGCTTCTTTCAATCTGGGGGGTCATTTTTTTTCTTAAGGGAACATTTTATATATCTATAGGAATATATATGAATTCACACCCATGCTTTTTTCCTATCTTTTTTTCTGAAATTCCCTTTAATTGCATTTTAGACTCCTAGTTTGATCTTCTAATTAAAAAAAAATTTCTTAATAGATCAGACTTCAATTAGAGATATGAATGAAATGGGTCTGCTTAGGACTAAATCAGAATACATGGTAAAGGATGATATTGTCTGTATTTTAAAACTTTAACTTCTATATGAGATCAAAGGAAGAGATGTTTATTTGGTCCAAAATTTAAATTTTCTGTAACACGCTATCTAATTTAACCTGTCTGGTCAGTTTATCTAAACAACCTAATTACATGGAAAGTAGAATAGGTAATGAGATCTGGTTATTTTCCATAGGTTAAGGCAATACCCTGATATATCCCAGAGTATTTTGGGCAGAAAATGAAAAAGTATTTGCAATGTCTCCTTAGGGACTGAGGAAAAATGTGGAACTATTAATCTTCCCCACCTGAGGTATTCCTGTTACTCTCTCAAGCATTAGGGACTTCAGTTTAATAAACCAAGCCCTTGATCTTGAGGTTTGCCCTTATGAAACTTGTCTCTGCAATGGCAAAGCTAAGCCTACTTATAATTATGCCTAAGATCCATTCCCAGAAACCTCTTTTGTGGCTCAGATGTGGCCTCTCTGTCTAAGCCAATGTTGCAAATAAAATCACTATCCTTCCCTCTACATAGGACATAACTCCTAGTGGTGTAAATCTCCCTGGCAGCATTGGACATGATTTCCAGAGATGACCCTAGCCTTGGCATTGTGGGATTGAAAATGCCTTATTGAACAAAAGGGGATAAGAAAACGGATGAAAATAAGGTTTCAGTGGCTAAGAGATTTCAAATAGAGTCAAGAGGTCATTTTGGAGGTTGCTCTTATGCAAGCTTTAGCCAGATACTGCAGATTGCCACAGTATGCCAAGCCCCAATCAATAATATTCCCCAAAACCCTAAAGAATACCCTGGGCTCTATAAATATTTTACCTAGGAAGTTTATTTTTTCAGAAACTTAAGACATCAGTTTGATCCTATGCTAGATAAACCCTAAAACCCAGAGGTACCGGTTAACCAGTTTCATTCTTCTAGCCCATAAGGTCAACACCCGTTTCCAGCATGAAGAAGGTAGAATGGTCATTGCCCAGATAGCCCTGAGGACTGAAAGAATGATTAAATGAGAGGGAGAAATTCGGATTTAACAAATGATTATAAATACTCATTATATAGATATTTCTCTTTAGTTTGTAGTATATTAGAATAACTAGAAAGAAATACCAGAAACTGTTGTGCTATAATACAGTAGCCCTGAACTTCGATAATGATTATATAGCTATATGGAAAAAAAAATGCTGGTTGCTTATGTTGCTAGGGATCTACTTCTGGATGTTTTATTCTGTTCCACTGATGTATGTATCTATTTCTGACAATACTACACTGTCTTAGTTAAATTACCTTTATTGTGTGTCTTTCAATTGTCTAGAATGCAATTCTAGGAGTCAATAAGGGGGGCATTTGATAAGGGATATGGCATGTTTGGGGTTTTCTTTTTATTTCTTTTTTCTGGAGTAATGCAAATGTTCTAAGATTGACCATGGTGATGAGTGCACAACCATGTGATGATACAATGAACCACTGATCATATATTTTGGGTGGATTGTATGGTTTATGAATATATCTCAGGAAAATTACATTTGAAAAAAAATATTTTCTTTCCTGTGGCCTAAACTTTTGTCTTTTTATTCGACTTCCTGGAACATTCCTTGATTTTATCTTCCAACTTTTTCATTACACTTTAAATTGCAGTTGTCATTATTTTTAATTCCCAAGAGCTCCTCTGTTTTGTTTTCTGACTTTTCCTTTTGTGCGGCATCTTGTCCTTATTTTGTGAATGCAGTGCTTTCTTTTGTCTTTGAGGCCATAGTGGTAATTTTATGCCACTCCCTTATTGTCCCTAGTTCCACTGGGTCTGCATTTTCCTGGTTGTTTGTTTTGATCTTTGTGTTTTACACTGGAGACTGTTCTCAAATGTCTAGTTACTCTTGGCTGTCCCTCCATACAGATCAAGGGTCAGCAAACATCTGTTGTCAACAGCTTGGTGGTAAGCAGTCTTTGTGGCGTATTCTTTTTTGCTTTCTTTTTTACAACCCTTTAAAGATGTGAAAAACATTCTCAGTTCAAAGACAGCAGTTTGCTTGAACCCTGATGGAGGATAAGGTACTTATTGGAGATTGGAAGCTTTTTGTGTGGATAGGGTCTGTTGAATGGTGGGGAGCCAACATTTTCCTGGGAGGCTGCTCAGATGCCAGTAACTATAGATCCCTACCACCAAGATCCTTTGTTTCTATAAGAAGATTCCTCCCTTATTCTGCCTAGGACATTGTGGTAGTTAGATTCAGTTGTCAACTTGGCCAGGTGAAGGCACCTAGTTCTGTTGCTTGGACATGAGCCAATGGTATGTGAACCTCATCTGTTGCTCATTACATCTGCAGTCAGCTAGGAGGTGTGTCTGCTGCAATGAATGACGTTTGACTTAATTGGCTGGTGCTTAAACGAGAGAGCTCAACGTAGCACAGACAAAGCAGCTTGGCATTCCTCATCTCAGCACTCTGCAGCTCAGCCCAGGCCTTTGGAAATGCAGAAAGAAGTCACCCCGGGGAAAGTTGTTGGAACCCAGGGGCCTGGAGAGAAGACCAGCAGAGACCATCCTGTGCCTTCCACGTAAGAAAGAACCTCAGTGGAAAGTTAGCTGCCTTTCCTCTGAAGAACTAACAAAATAAACCCCCTTTTATTAAAAGCCAATCTGTCTCTGGTGTGTTGCATTCTGGCAGCTAGCAAACTAGAACAGACATATACCTGGCCACAGAGCTGCTGGGAAGTGAGTGGGGCAGGTGCTGGGAAACTCAGCATTCACTAGGTAGTGGTCCCTTGTGTTCAACCTGATTCCTTGGTGCTCCACTTTCTGCTCTGTTCCACGTGGGATCGCTGAGTCTGGAGACCTTCTGGTTCCTTGAGATGTGAGTGGGGTGGGGTACTTACCTGGCAGCTTGATGGCCTGTGTGTCTAACAGCTTCATATATAGACCTTCAGCTCGCAGCCTTTGCCATGCTTTCCTTAATTCATGAAGCCTCTGAGATTTCAGCCTTCTGGTCGGAACCTTTTGCAGGCATTTAGAATTCAGCTTCTGCTCTGCTGCATTAGCTGCCATTTCTCTTTGTGTTTCTTGTCTTCTCTGCTGTTGTCCTTTTTCCTGCTCTTTTTATTCTTGCATTTTATTTCCTTTATGTTCTGTTACTGTCATTTTGGTGGAATTTCAGTTATAAACAGTGATAAAGTATGTGTTCACCTTACCACGAGGATTTTTTTCTCCATCTTCTTAGTCTGGAGAAAAATTCCCATCTCTGTCATGTATTTTGGCTGTCAAATTCCTGTATTACAAATTCAATGGCATAGTTGTTAAGAATGAAAGTTTTGGGGTCAAATTGCTTAAGATCATTTAACTAATAAGTGGTTGAGCTGTTATGAAATTACCTCCTTTAAGCCTCATTACTTCAGCTGTAAAATGGGAATAATTATAATTTCTACTTGATAGGGTTGTTGTGATGATTAGTGCAATGGTGGGCAAAGCCTGACATAAAGTAAGGTCTCAAAAATGTGAGTTATTATTAATTTATTATGATTATTGTCCTTATTCTATGCCAGTCTGTCACACAGACTCTTACATTAATTAAGTCATTAATTTAATGGCACAACTTTCTTCTAATAGTGAATTATGGTAAACTGCATTGAAGCACAGAATGCTTTGATAGGAAGAGGAAGGCATGGCATTTTGATGCATGAATAATTTGGGGAGGTGTGTTGGCCTGAGTGAGCTACATCAGGGGAGCTATTGAATGCATGGCTTGCCTGATGGGATGGAGAGGGAAGTTGGAGAACAGGGGGTGTCCAGTCCAAAGAAAAGAGCTTTGGATCTGGACAGACTTAGCTGTGTGGCTGTTAGGTGAGTGTTTAGCTGCTCTTAACCACAGCTTCCTCATCCAAGCTTTGCTCTGAAGATTTGGTCTTGGGGCTAGCATCAAAGATGATATATGGAAGTCGCCTAGAATGGTGCTCGCACATCCCTGTTATAAGAAGAGGGCCTCAAGTGGTAGCTGGCCATGGTTATTATCATGAGAAGGAAGAGAAGAGCAGGAAGGGAGGATTATTCTAACTTGAATGGATACGTTTGTCCATCTCTCCCACTTGGACAGGATTCGATTCCAGGCAAATAAGGGAAGGAGATTCTTTTTCCCTTATTCTTTCCGAGGCTTGTGGGTCCACAGGGCCACGTGCTATTAAACAGTACAATGGGCTAGCAGTATAATGGCCCCTCTTTTCACTCAGGTCTGGGAACCTCATCTTTTCCAAGAAACCACTTACAAGCTTGAGAATATGACATAGTGGAAGTAGGGACTTACCTGTGTTTGCATAAATGAAGAATAATTTTGGGAACCTAAAAAACAAAATTAGAAGACGGTAATTTGCAACTATACATATAAAACTGTTTAAGAATACATATTCTACATTGTGCAATAATACATGTAAAAACACTTAGAAAACCCTAAGGTGTTAAGACAGGAAGAATGCTATTCTTACTACAAACTTGACCTTAGTTGGCAGAATGTTTGATAATATGGGAAGAGAAAGACCTCTTAAGTGATATAAGATTTAGTTAGTTTTTATTTTAGGCATGATTTAAGTTTGGGGTTCAATGAAGGAAAGGGTGATTTTAAGAAAGCATTGAGAAATGCGTTTCTTTGTGTGATAGTGAAGAAAATAGGACATAAAGCTCAAATAGAACATAAAACTATTGTTGGGGGTAAGTGCATATCCATGGTTACAAGGAAATTGCAGGATCCAAATTTCATTCAACAAATGTTTAGTAGACACTGCATGTGCCAGGACCTGTGCGGGGTGCTGGGGTAGGGAATGAGCCTCTGCCTTCTGTGCTACCTGCACTGCAGCGGGGCAAATGAGCCAATGAATTAGAATGCGTTCAGCAGCTAATTAAACCAAAGTGAGCTGAGTGTTATAACAGAGGGAGGGCAGGGAGCCCATGGGAGCCCCTGGAGAGTGGGACCCCAATCCAGGAGTCAGGTGAGCTAAGCCTCTGGGGAAAGTGAGTCTAAGGTCAAGGTTTGAAGAATGAAAAGGGTGAGCAAGGTGAAGTGGACCAGAGGGGGAGAGAGCTCCAGACAAAGAGAGCAGTCTCTGCTGGGCATGGGAGAAGAGCTGTGCTTTAAGAACCTAAAGAACTTCTATGTGGCTGTAGCATGGAGGGCTGGAGACGGTGAGACGAGGCTGGAGAGGCAGGTACGGGCTCGGCTGTGAAGGATTTGGTCTTGAACCAGATGGCTACAAGTAGCCACTGCAAGTCTCTGTAAAGGGGAGTGACCCAATCAGATTTGCATTTTAGGAAGAATACTTTGAAAAGGTGGGGGAAAGGAGACAGGCAGGAGACCAGCTGTAGTGATCCAGGGGAGAAATGAAGTGGCCTGAATTTGTGTGTGGAGGGTCAGAAAGAAGTGGGAAGATTCTGGAGATAATGGGAGACAGAATTGACTAAGGTGCCATTTTATTCTCCTAAAAGAGCGAGAACAAAATGCCTGGGGGCTGAGAGGCTGTGGTGTGTAGAGGAAGGCAGGACATCAGGGCAGGGACAGTGTGGCACTGACCAGAAGCCAGAAGTCCCTGGGCTTGCACAGTTCCTGCAGGTTGAGTCCCTACCCAGGCAAACAGGAGAATCAGGAAATTGTGTGGCAAAAGGCCAGGACTGAGCAAGATTCTGGTGTCTGTGTAGACAAGCCAAGAGGTGGGCGTGGGGGGAGGATTGGAAGGGAGTGCTGAGCATTAAGAAGTCAAGGAATTAGTGAGAAAGTCAACCACTGAACACCTATAGGCATGGAGAGGCTTGAGGTTGATGTCTGATCCTCACTTAGCAGTGTTCTCTGAGCTCTTTGTGAGGGTAGAGCGTTCCGAGGTCTCCCAGAGAGATAGCAGTAAAGACTAAACAGTTCTGCCTTAGGGATAAAAGGTGGGTCAGACATGGCTCCTCAGAGGAGAATGCATACGTACTAACATGACAGAAAGGTAGTGTTTCCAAAAGTATAAATCTATGCATGAGGAATCTTCAAGAAGATACGGCATGGTATTAGTCAGGGTTCTTTAAAAAAGCAAATCTGATAGAAGATATCTGTAAATATTATGAGATTTTATAAAACTGTCTCATGAAACTATGGACATGCACAAGTTCAAATTCTATAGGGCAGGCTGCAAGCTGGAAACGCCAATGTAGGTTTTCAATGAATTCCCTAGGAGAAGCTGGCCGGCTGAAGTAGAGGTTAAAATTCTCTCTTCTCTGTATGGTCCCACTGATGTGAACGGACATTCGAGAATAAACTTGGAATATGTCATTGGTAACAGAGTCCAGCAGGAGTTAGAAACAGGGTAAGATAATGGGTAATTGGAGCTGAAGGGATACAGACTGTGCAACAAGACTAGATACAAAAACTCAAAAATAGACAGCACAATAATACCTAAGTGTAAAGTAATCATGTTAAAACACTGAATGAAGCTGCATCTGAGCTATAGGTTTTTTTTTGTTTTGTTTTTTTTTACTATTATTATTATTTTTATTTCTTTTCTCTATATTAACATTCTATATCTTTTTCTGTTGTGTTGCTAGTTCCTCTAAACCGATGCAAATGTACTAAGAAACGATGATCATGCATCTATGTGATGATGTTAAGAATTACTGAGTGCATATGTAGAATGGTATGATTTCTAAATGTTTGGTTAATTTCTTTTTTTCCGTTAATTAATTAAAAAAAATTCTCTCTTCTCACTGCTGATATCATTACTTCTCCTTTTAAAAGCTTCAACTGATTGGATGAAAGTCATCACTGACGACAATCTCCTCAGTTGATTGTAGATGTAATCAGTCATAGATGCAATTAACTTGATGATGATTTAAGCCCATGAAATGTCCTCCCAGTATCAGTTAGGCCAGTGCTCGCTTGACCGAACAACTGGATACCATCACCTGGCCAAGTTGACACATGAACCCAACCTTCACAATAGGTCCTATTGTATTTTGCTCACAGAACCCTTTTCCATGGAGGTTCCTGGAGAGGGAAGTTAGTTCCGTGGAGCTTACTTTGGGAAAGGTGCCATTGGTTAATGACCATTATGGAGAAAGTAGGACTCCTGGAGAGACCATGAGATGTGGTGCTGTCAAGCCCATCCCAGAGAGTTGGGGAAGACTTCCAGAGGAAATGGCATTTCAGCTGCAATTTGGGAGGTGTGGCAGGAACTGCTGCAGCATCTGAGAGGCTGGGGAAGGAGAGGCCTGTGCCCCAGGTCCAGCGCTGGGCTTAGAGGGATGAACGCATTCACACAGTAGACGGAATTTGAAGGTTTCCCTGTGACGTGAATCACCGCGTGGTTAAAAAGGTGGTATGGTTTTGGAAGACGATTTCTGAGAGAGGATTGGATGAAGCTAAGATTACTCCATGGGACATGCATTGCAGGTGACAGCCTGGAATTATGTTCTTCAGGCAGTGAAGGGAGAAGGAGAGAAGGGACATCATCAAAGGAAGTATCCCTTGGACCCATTGAGTTTGGAATTTGGTCCTCAGCTGGTTAGATGAATGGTTTGTTGGCATTCTGTAGAAACATATTAAATTAAATTTGTTCATGGTTTTTCAGCCTTAAAATGGCTAAATTCCTTATTGGGGATTTACTCTGGACTAAAATTGCAAGACCCTGTGACTAATAATAACAAAGTGGCCAGAAGAGGGCGCCAAAGACAAAAGTATGTTGCTTTTCGCTGGAGGAAGGAATTGCAGCAGAACTCTGAAAATAGGGTATGCAAGGAAGGAGAGGGATCTGAAGAGGGCAAGGAGGAAAATGAAGAAAGGATGAACTCACCGACAGAGGGTCACAGATTCGTTTATAGTCTTAGTAGCAAAGTATTAAAATTATAGAACAAAACTAGGGTCTCCTTTAAAAGATTTAAGAATGGGACTTAAACATTTATTCTAAGTACAAATTGTGTTTTGCCTCTAGGCGCTGAAAGCATTTGTGGCTGGCTAGGACCCTTCTCTTTGAAGACAAGGTCTTTCTTTCTTCAGACTCTAAGGGAAGACAATCCCCCCAGTTTTCACTCCTCGCAGTGCACAGTTGAGAAGGGCTGAAACGGACAGGCAGGAAATTTCTTTCTGCAGCCTCATCCTGGGGAGCTTCCGGGGAAAAGATAAATTTCTATCTCGATGTACTTAACATATCCAGGAACCATTTAAAACGTTACTACTTTTTCCCCATTAAATTTATGAAACAAATCTAGAGCTTCTCTGCTTTTATTTCTGCAACGTTAACATGTCCATATGTGTAAACAATACTCATGAGCTGGAAGTCGTATGATTTTAAGACTTTTCCAGATTGTTTAAAAACACTTGTCTGGATGATAAAAAATTTAAATCTCTTTTGTACCCACCCCCAAGTAGTATATATTTATGGACAGCTAAATGCTAGCCTTCATTAAAATAAATACACTTCAGGGAATTCTGTGATCCATGAGAATTCGAAATTTTTATTAAACAACAGAAATTTATCTTGAAAAAAATTTTTAAACACTGGCATAAAGTAAGAATTCCTCATTTAAGGAAATAGAGCTCTTTCTCTGGGCTGCCAGATCTCCTAATGGAAGCACAGGAATTCAGTCCATAAATAATCATCACTAAGAAAGTCTGAAAGGGCCCTGGAAACCTTAGGCTGGCCAGCCTCACGTGGACACCTAGAAAGCTCAAAACAGATTCACCAGAGAATAAAATAATTTGTCAGACCCAGAGACTGGTTTTTGGAATGGGAAGTCTCATTTTTTTGGGGTAAGCATGTCAAAAAACAAAGTGTCAGTGTGAAAAAGGTAATTGCATAAACTTAAATGAACAACAAATTTATGATAGTGTTTAATACTGAAGGCTGTTTCTATGGAACTAAGAAAGCCATTATTCCTAGAGAAGAACCGAGTTCAGATAATACAAAAAAAAAAAAGGTTGGGGATAAATGGGTACCTGGTGCGTAAAGAAGTGCACACATTGGGGAGCACGCTGGATTGGCGCTGTGAGGCATCTGTAATAAATGACCGGAAACACATGAAGGACATTAAGACCTTCCCATTTGCAGACGACACGAAATGCACCGTGTTCCAGCTGGGCTGAGTCAAGCACACTGAGAGGGAAGGAGAGGAGGCAGTGTAGAGATAGTGAGTGTGTGTGTGTGTGTGTGTGTGTGTGCATGCACATGGATGGATGGATGGAAGGTTGGGGACCAGGTATAAGTGTGCCAAGTCCAAAGGTATGGAAGCTGCAGTGCGGTGCGGTGATGAAGGTGGGGGCTTGGCGGTGTGAGCATGGAACCCATCAGCTATCCATTACTGCCAAATAGGGGAACCGCTCAGCCGGGGTTCCAGGGGACTGAAAATTAACTTCCTTGGGTGCTAAAAGTTCTATGTCACCTTTACAAATAGGTTCGTTTAAATAAAACGAAATGTTCTTCTGCCATCATAGAATGAATGGAAAAAAATGAAATATTTTCTTGTTCATTAGGTTCATAGCTACGAGCCTGTGTGTCTTTACTCATTTTTGAATGCCCCGAGGTGTTTGCATTTGGAGGGAGCGCGACAAAAGTGCATGCTGTGAGTGGATGTCAAACGGGACCTACTGTTCCCGGCAAGCAGAGTCTAAGCGGAACGCGTCAGAAATTCTGGGCTGGTCGCTGGCTGCTCCTCGCTCCAACTCTATGTCAGGCTTTTTTATTTTTCTCTTAATTTTTTTAATGCTCTTGTGTCTTTTTCTTTTTCCCTCTCTCCCTCACTCTTTCCTTCATGAAATAGATCAAACATACAGAAGACTGAGAATAATATAATGAGCAATTTCATACCCACTGCTGTGATTTAATGGTATTAAAATTTTGCTGTGTCAGATTATTTTTTAAATATATAAAATAGTACATATTCCATTTATGACTCATTGCTTTCTCAAAACCCTTTTCCTTCTTCTTTTTTTTCTTTCCTTCTTCAGCAGAACTAACCTCAAAGTTAGCGACTATTCCTTCTGCCTGATATTACATTTTTCTTACATGTTTGTTTCAACATGACTTTCTTGGGGGTATATTTTAAAACTTTACCTACCTAACCGGTAAACATACAGACTGATTTTTGTCATTTGGCATTATGTTTTTGAGTGCTATCAGGGTGATCCAATTTATTCATTTTAACTGTTGCTTTGTATTTCATTATTGCATCTTATACAATTACATGATCCATTCACCTGCTTTTTTTTTTCCTTCCGACAAACAGTGCTGTAATGGATGTCCTTGTATTGCTCTCTGTGATTCCCTCAGGCACGTGCTGTACTGCTGGGCAATACAACAGCCCCAAGCCACATATGATTATTCAGCACTTGAAATGTAACTTGTCTGAACTGAGAAGTGCTATCAGTATAAAATACATACCAGATTTCAGAGACTTAGTGCAAAAAAAAAAGTATGCAAAATATCCCCAAAATGAAAAAATTTTTATTACATGTTGAAATAATGAATTGGGTTAAATAAAAGGAATCATTACAAGTATTTTTACCTGTTCTTGTTTATTTTTTAGTGTGGGTCCTAGAAAATTGAAAATTGCACACGTGGCTTGCATTTGCAGCTCACATATTTCTATTGGACGGTGCTGCTGAATAGTGTGTTTCTCTAGGACTTGGTTTTTTTTTTTTGTATTCTTTTCATTTTCTCTCCCATTCCTTCTTTTTGCTCCTAATGGCATTTGATTCTTGGAGGCATCGCTTACCTATGCAGGTGCTGCTTTCATTGCAAACCCACCAATCATATCGCTCCTTCTGTAATCGGTCCTCTCAGGCTCTTCCCTGGTCTTTTCATTCCTGCCGGTGCCAGGTGGCTGCTGGGGAAACTTCTGTGTTTTCAGTAGGTCTGGAGAGCTGAGGGTGCTTGATGCTTGAATATCAGATAAGAGGAGTGCTACTCCTTATTTACGGAGTTCGGGGGTTGTCACAGCGCATCATTATGCCTTCTCAAAATTATTGCTTTAGGATTCTGCTTAAGGACACAGAGTTAGCTCTAAAAGATCTCGTCCAAATTTACAGTATCTGTGAGTCAGCTTCTCTACCCAAGAAACAGAATAAATCTGTGAAATGCTAATCCATCTTTAAGGAGCCCAGTCGTCGGGGTCTGAAGGGAGAGGCTCCCCTCCCTTTCTCCCCCACGGACCCTTGCTATTATTCTCTCTAAGAAGGCAGGGATTTGAGACACTCTCAATCCTGCCTGCGATGGGGATTGGGTATGCGGCCATTCTGGCTGAAAGATGGCAGCTAAGCCAAGCTGGAAGGAGCCTCTGCTCCTATAGTGGTGGCTTCCCCAAGTGTGACCCGGCTCTGCTGTCTCGGCATCACCATTTCCAATGAGAAAATAAATTGCCTCTGTGCAGTCGCATGCAAAGCAGAGAGCCCTCTCGGGCGGCTGGAGGCGGGAGGTTGATAGAGAGCCGGGGTTCTGCGCGCCAATTGTTCGTGGGTAGAGGTAGATGATTTTTCACCGTCTGCCGAACGCCAAAGACCCTCTCGGAGTGGGTCTCAGATGTGAAAACAAATCTTCACGGTGGCTCTTCCAACCTGCTTGGCTTTAGAAGGATGGAGCTGTTGTCCAATTTTTTCAAAAACCCACGAAGTTGAGTGACACAGCTTACGTTTTAGCAGAAATATTTGTGCTTGACGTTGGACACGCCTATCACCCCACAAGGCTTTGTCTGCACGAGGGTGCTCCGTGCTGTGGGGAGAATGTAGGATTAGTGGTTCAGCTGAGCTGAATGTGAACTGCCGTTCTGCTGCTTTCATTAGCCACGTGGTGGCCGGCGAGGTGCGGCCTCCATTTTCACATCCGTAAAATGGGGCTAATAACCTCTCAGGTTACTGGAGTGATGGGACCTATGATCACAGTTAGTATTATAATGTATCCCAATTTGAAAAGGTTCAGTTGAATCAAGAGCCACTTGGGTGGTTAGTTAGTTGACTTTAACCAGGCTTTTTTCCCCTTTTCAGCCAAATTTGAAATGTTTGCCCCCTCCACTTGGTAACAATCTTTTCGGAAGAGTGGGTTCCCTGCTCCCACCGCGAGGATGCTGCATCAGGATTTTGAGACAATATGGCCTGAAAAAAAATCACATTAAAATTTATAATATGGTTTGCATTTGGAAATTTTCGTAGAAATAAGACTTAGGTTTTTTCCACAATACTAACTTTGAGCCACAAAGCATGACGTGCCTGCTTGGTTGGAGGGGCTTCACAGAATACAAATTCTGAGACAGACGCTAAGTGGAGACAGACAGGTACGTGCGAGATTTTTGTGAACAAACACAAAACCTCTCTGGAGGCCGCAGACCCTTACCGCCCGCGGGGAATTCCTTCCTTCTGCTTCTTCTAGAAAAATAGAGCTTCGGGGGTGCATGGGTGGTTCACGGGTAGAATTCTCATCTGCCACGGGGGAGACTTGGGTTCGATTCCTGGTCCATGTACTTCCCCAAACAAACCAACAAATGGTGCTGAAATAACGGGATACCCACATGGAAAAATGATGAAATGTGCCCCTGCAACACAGCATACAAAGAAAAGAGTTTCATGCTGATTGTGTTGGGATGAAATGCCACCGGAGGCAAGACTGGAGGAAAGCTTGTTGGCCTAGACCATGTATCCTCAAATGGGAGAATATTGCCCCCCCATGGGTAGGGCGGGGTGGTGGTGAAAACTGGTACTTTTGAGGCAAAAGCCTCTTACTCTTTTAATGTATAGAACACAGAAATGCATGCATCGCATAAGCAGGTAAATAGTATATCTGTGGTATTAAAACCTGGTTGGGAGGGCGGGTAGGAGAAACATGTCTAAAAGGGCCCCTCAGAAGGGTGAGGTCCCTAGGGGTTGGCTCATTTGTGGGTGACATGACAGCTCATGAGGCCCAAAGGGCACCCCCTCCAGTCTCCTCAGAGTGTGCTCAGCCATCCCACCAGGCCTCTGTTGGAAAATAGCCTCCAGAAGACTTTATTCTCTGGTGCACACATGACCTTGATGAGCTTGCTTGCAGTAGCTGCCTTACCTCCTTTTCTTTCTGCTCTTCAACCTGGCCTTTAAAACCTATCTCTTTTATATTTTTCCTGCTGTTGCTGTTTATATAAAAAAATCAGAGCGAGACTAAATTCCTTGGACAGGTGAATCTTAGCTTTTCCTGGGACCCTGTGACCCTTAACTTTCAAGCATGAGATAATTAGTTGGGTGAGAGAATTACTGTGTTAATCCATGTTAGGCTGGTCTTTGCATTCACGTAAGCACTACCTTTTTAGTGCTTAACTCATGTTGAACCAGGTTTTCTCGTTGCCATTTTAGCACTTTACAGCCTGTGCCATTTCTTAAAGGGCCTTTTCCTTTTTTCTTTTAATATTTTAAATAAGGCTCAAATAGAAGGTGAACAGATTTTGAATACAGAACTGTAGTTTCTCAAAAACCCAACACATAAAAGATGATGCTGCCCTTTAGGGAGTAATGACTGCTAAAACCGTTTCATGGTTTTATTTTTTCCATGTTTGTTTTTGAGAAACACACATGCACACATGTTTGTGGTTAAAACAAAATCAAGCTGACCAGGAAGGTGGCGGTGAAAACTAAGTCTCCTTTCCATCCCACCACCTTCTCCCATGCTCCTCGGAGATAAATGTGGTTGCCAGTTTCTTATGTGTCCAGCCAGAGATAACGGTCTTGATGTTTTCTATGTTTCCAGGCATTTGTCCATTTAAATCCAATGGATTTGGATTTAAATCTGTCTCAAATCCTACCTTGTCTTATCTTCTTTGACTGTGACGTTGCTAAAATGAAGCAATGGCATCTTTATCTAATCACTGTGGCCAGGGGCCCTGTTTTCGCTTCCAAGGCTCCTCGAGCAAATACCACGAAATGGGCCAGCAAAACAATGGGAATGTACTAGCTTACGGTTCTGAGGCTGGGAAAATGTCCAAACCAAGGCATCAGTCATCAAGGTCATGCCTTCACTGGCGTCCTGGGGCTGGCCACTGGTGACCGGTAGTCCCTAGCACACTGCAGTGTCTCCTGGTCACGTCCTCCACTTTGGGTTCCTTCTCAGCTCTTGCTTCTGTGGCTTTCCCTCTCTCTGTCTGAATCTCATTCTCCTTTAAAGGACTTCAGTAATAGGATGAAGACCCATCCTGACTGAGGTGGGCTACACATTAACTGAAGTCACTTCATCAAAAGGCCCTACTTCCAGTGGGTTCACACCCAGAGGAGTGGATTAGATTTAAGGACATGTTTCTCTGGGGTGCACACAGCTTCAAACCACTGGACTTTCATGTGGGTTGGTGCCAAGATACAGAGAAAAGCATTTCTTTGTCCAGATTTGATGCTTGCTTGAATTAAAAAAATTTGCTGTGCTCTTAAGACAGAAACACAAATGGAGATGTGTGTTCTTATAATGTTGAATACCCTTACACTTGTTCCTTCTACCTAGAACAGCCTTTTCCCCACTTGTCCAACTGACAGTTTGATGAATTGGTGAAGTTTGTTGTGTTTCCCTAATAGTGTGGTTGGATTTCATTTTGTATATGTATTGGGCATTTGAGTTTCCTCTTTAGAGAATTGACTGTCTAATTCTATTGGATTATTCTTATATTCTTCTTATTGGTTTGTCCTAAAAATCAATATACATTCTGATACTAATCATTTAGTGGCTATGTATATTGCAAAAATACTCTCACATTCTGTGGCTTGTCTTTTATTTTTGTTTATATTGTCTGTTTGGGCCCAAACCAAGCTCATACAGAGCCCAGGAGGGAGCGGCTGCTAGACCCAAAACCACACCAGGCACAGATCTGGACATGGGTTTATTGGGACTTACGAATAGGAGTTTTCCGGTGATGGCCAGCCGGATGGTAGCGCTCCACAAAGGGAACAGAAATGCACGAGGCAATGTATTATTTCAGAACAAAGACATTACTTATAGTGTAAGGATATTGGGTCTCTATGTAATCATTAAAGGGACCTAAGATCTGATGTTTTATTAAGGTTAGTGTTTAAGACTAAGATATAATCAATGCCATTTTTTATATTCATGGTCATATTCTTCCCTCTCTGGGGAGACTGTTTCTTTTATTTCCTTGGCTAGAGCAGGTTTGTTACAAGCTTTTAGGAGGGGGCCTGACATTGGGCTGCCACATGTCCTTTAGTGTATGGCAGTTTAAAATTTTGATGTGATTAAATACTGATTATTTCCATTTTAAATTGTGCTCTCCATGTGTTTATGTGTTAGTCTTGTTTAGTAAACCTATCCTACCCTATAATCACAAAATGCTCTGATCTTTCTTTTTATTTATTTTGCCTTTCAATTTAGGTGTTTGATCCTTCTCAAGTTTTTTTTGCTTTTTTTTTTAACCCATGAACAGTGTGAGGTAGACAGTTATGTTATCTTTTTCGTTATTGTGGCAGGCATTTCTATTCACAGTTTCCTTTTCCTCATCTTCCCCCACTACGGAATCTGGAAAACAAAAATATTAGTGAATATTTTTTCACATATTAGTGAATATTTTTGTTTTCCAGATTCGGTAGTTCCCCTTCCAACTGAGAGTGACATGAAATACAATTCTGGTCAATGAGAGATGGGGAAAGTCGCTAAGACAAAAGGATTTTGGCTCTTCTTCCTGAATGGATCAGAGGCAAGCTGCCAAGAGATGGAGCTTTCATCTCATAACTCTGGGGACCTGAAGTCTTTGCGAAGGATGATTATGTAGCAAGATGGAAGATGCATTAGATGTTGATAATATTTTGGAGCCAGTGCACCAGTCCTGGGCTACCTTTTGCCAGGTCTTTTTGTTCCAAGGAAGAAATAAACCCCATCTTTGGTTAAGACACTCTTTGTCATATGTTTCAGCACCATCTTTTCTCCTCTGATTTATAATACCTCTTTAATCATATACCAAGCTCCATGAATGCTGGGACTATTTGCAGGATTTCTGTTCTGTTTTACTGCTCTGTCCGTCAATACCACACTGGTTTTAATTCTACCAGTTTTATGACAGCTGTCTAATATGGATCGTGGTGAGTCTCTCTTCCTTATTATTTTTCTTTAAAAGTTTCTTGGCAATTCTTGGCCCTTTACTTGGTCACAGAATTTTCCCGTTGGCTCGTCAAGTTCCAGAAAAAAAATCCATTTTGAATTTTGATCGGGATTTTATTGGATTGATTTCACTGGGTTAATGTGAATCTTCTTTCATGGCCGTCAATAAAACTTCATAATTTTATCCATAAAGTTCCAAACATCTTTGTTTAGATTGAATTATAACTGTGAAAAAAAAAAAAGCTGTTTTTGTATATTGATCTAGTTCCTGGCCACCACCGTCCTAAATTGTCTCAGTAAATAAATCTATTTATTTTGGTAGGTTTTTTTTCATTTTAATGTAGACAATCATAATGTCTGAAAATAATGATTACAATTTCCATTCTAATCATTACATTGCCTTCTATTTTTTTCTTGCCTTATTTTGCTGGCTGGGCCCAGTCAATACTAAATAGAGACAGTGATGGCAGGAGTTCTTGCCTTATTCCTGAGTCTAAGTGAAGCTTCTAATGTGTCTCTAGTACGACTTTGCTGTAGGCTTTTGGCAGAGGCCCCTTGTCAGTTTTGGAAGTTCCCCTCTATTCCCAATTTTCTGAAAGTCTTTTCCTTTTTTGAAAGTTAAGAAGTAGCATTGCATTTTAATGAATACTTTCTTTCCATTTATTGAAAAATTTTCCTTTAATCTGTACATGTGAGGAATTACATTAATAATTGTTTTTGCCTTTCTAAAGATAACATAAAATACATAAATCTTAGGTGAATTTTTCTATCTGTGTAGACCCATGCAACACCACCCAGATCAATCTCTTAAAATGTCCTTCCCTTCTTTCTGGATACCAGATAACAGCTCCCCTCAGATAGCAGTTATGCTGATTTCTATTTCCACAGTTTTCCTTTGCTTGTTTCTAAATTTCATATTAATAGAATTATACAGAGTGTACTCTTTTATGCATGGCTTTTAAAATAAATATGTTTTAAAGATTAAGACTAGTTGTTGCATGTATTGGTAATCTGTTCTTTTTGTATCGCTAAGTAGTAGTCCATTATATGACTATACAATTTATTTATCCATTCTCCTGTTAATGAATATTTGGGCTGTTTCTTGGGTCTCAAGCTGTTATGAGCATTTTAAAACAAATCTCTGTGTGGGCATATATTTTCATTTACCATGATTTTACACCTAGGAGTTAGAACTGCTGGGTATAGGGTAGGTGTTTATTTAATTTTATGAGAAATTGCCCAACAGCCTTCCAAAGTGGCCTTACCATTTTTCACTTCTGTCAGTAACATATGAGAATTCCAGTTGTTCCATGTCCTTGCTGACACTTGGTATTGTTGGTCTTTAATTTTAGTCTTTTTTTGGTGGATATGAAGTGGAATCTCATTGTGGTTTTAATTTGAATTTCCTTGATGACCAATAATATTAGGAACTTTTTCCTATGCTTATTGGCCATTTGAAATTTTGTGAAGTAGTTAACAGATTTTTAACTGAATGTTCCAGTACAAGAATTGTACTATAATAAACTCTATTTTGTCATAACTAATTTGTTCATAAATAAATTTCTTGATTCACTTTGCTCGTATTTTATTTGGGATTTTTCTTATTTGTTCATAAATGAGATTGGCTTATAAATTTTCTTTCTTGTACTCTCTTGGTCCAGTTTTGGTGTCAAGGTTTTATGAATTTTGTAAAATGGGTTGGGGAACCTTTCTTATTTTTTCTATTCTTTGGCATATTTTGATAAGGTAGGGGTTATCTGCTACTTACAGGTTGATAAAACTTAACTGTAGAACTGTCAGAGCTTGATGCTTTTACTGATTATGGTTCTAATCCAGCATTCTGCTTCTTTTTTGAGACAGTTTTGGAAGTTATCTTTCTCATTTCAACTGTTTTCATTAAGTTCTCTGTAGCATTCCTTTTTTATTTTTAAATAGCTACTGAACCTATAGTTAGAGCTTTTTCTTTTTTCCTCAAATTAATTTTTGTACTTTCTCTCTTTATTTTTCCTTGATCAATTGTGTCAGAGGTTGTCTATTTTATTGCTATTCCTATTGTTTCTTTTGTTATAAACATCATCGATTTTTCCTCTTATTTATTACTATTGATTTTTATTATTTATTATTTCCTTACTTCTATTTGTCTTTGATTTTGTTTGTTTCTTCTTGTGTTGGATGCTTAGTTTCTTACTTTCCATTTTTTTCTTTTTGAAAATATGCATTCAAGACTAAAAACTTTCCTCTCAGTACCTTTTTTAAAGATATATCTCTCAGATTTTGATATCTAGCTTTTACATTGTTGAATTCTAAATATTCTATACTTTGCTGTGATTTCTTCTTTAGCCCACAGGTTAATTAGAAGTGTAATTTATAAATCCCAAATTCATGGGTCTTTTTAGGTGAGGTCATTTTTTTCTTGTAAGTTGCAATCTTATTGTACTGCAATCAGAACACATGCTCTGAATTGGCTGGTTTGAATCACAAGGCATCAGCCTTTGGCTTTTGGATCCAAACACTTAGAAATCAGATATAATGAGACCAGAAAGGATGAAGAGACCAGGCAGAATTGGTTCTTTAATGATTCCCCGTTAAACCCACAGTGGGGTGAGCTAGCATGGATTGGGTTCCACAGGAAGACTTGTTTGGAGTTCCTGGCTTCATGGGTGGGAATCTTTGAGGGACACAGGCAATTCTGGCCATAAAAGACTGAGTAACTAAGTATTAAAATGAAAGTTTTGATGGTACTCAAAGGTACTGGTGGACAGATACTGCAGTGAAGGGCCAGATCATGATGCAAACTTCAGAGAAAATATATTAAAAACACAGTTTTCTGCCTCTTCAACATGCATCACATTACAGGTAAAGGCATTTAGGTTTTATTTTGGAGATTACAGAGAATTTGCAAAGAGGTTTTCTTTGGAGAGAGCTTCGTGGTGGGTATCCTCACCCCCACCCCCCATGGAAGAGGTGAGTTGTGCCAGACTTCAACTCAAGCCTAGTGATGGGCATTGTAATAGATCTTAGAGGGCTTAGCACACGAACCCTGCAGAATGGAGGGCACTGTGGCTTGGTGTGTGACTCCCACTGGTAAGTCTAAAAGTGGTAGGTACATGTTAGCTTACTGCTGATGGATGATTCAGAGGTACAGTATCTGTGTTGGTAACAGCCTGTGTCAGGGCAAAGAGGCTTGAGTGTTTCCTATGGACCTGATGATTGCATGCATATGAAAGAGCTGGAGTCCTCTCCAGCAGAAGTTTCTGGAGGGGCAATGGGACCCAGTTGTAGAAACTGGAGGTAGATTGCCTAGGAACTATGGATATAAGAAAGTGACCAACTGTACAAGAGATGGATTTGCTTGAGTCAAGGAAATTGCAGGTGAGAAATCAATAGCAATAGAATCTCTGAATGTAGAGTGTTGAATTGTGTACCTCAGTTTGGACATTGTTCTTGTTTGCTAGCTGCCAGAATGCAATATACCAGAAATGGAATGGCTTTTTTTTTTTTTTTTATTAATTAAAAAAAGAATTAACAAAACAATTAGAAATCATTCCAATCTACATGTACAATCAGTAATTCTTAATAACATCACATAGTTGCATATTCATCATTTCTTAGTACATTTGCATCGATTTAGAAAAAGAAATAAAAAGACAACAGAATAAGAATTAAAACAATAATAGAAAGAGAAAAAAACAAAAAAAACAAAAACAAAAAACCTATACCTCACATGCAGCTTCATTCAGTGTTTTAACATAATTGCATTACAATTGGGTAGTATTGTGCTGTCCATTTCTGAGTTTTTATATCCAGTCCCGTTGTACAGTCTGTATCCCTTCATCTCCAATTATCCCTTCTCTTTTTTTTTTTTTTTTCAATTAACGGAAAAAAAGAAATTAACCCAACATTTAGAGATCATACCATTCTACACATGCAATCATTAATTCTTAACATCATCACATAGATGCATGATCATCATTTCTTAGTACATTTGCATTGGTTTAGAAGAACTAGCAACATAACCGAAAAAGATATAGAATGTTAATATAGAGAAAAAAATAAAAGTAATAATAGTAAAATCAAAACAAAACAAAACAAAAACCTATAGCTCAGATGCAGCTTCATTCAGTGTTTTAACATGATTACTTTACAATTAGGTATTATTGTGCTGTCCATTTTTGAGTTTTTGTATCTAGTCCTGTTGCACAGTCTGTATCCCTTCAGCTTCAATTACCCATTGTCTTACCCTGTTTCTAACTCCTGCTGAACTCTGTTACCAATGACATATTTCAAGTTTATTCTCGAATGTCTGTTCACATCAGTGGGACCATACAGTATTTGTCCTTTAGTTTTTGGCTGGATTCACTCAGCATAATATTCTCTAGGTCCATCCATGTTATTACATGGTTCATAAGTTTATCTTGTCTTAAAGCTGCATAATATTCCATCGTATGTATATACCACAGTTTGTTTAGCCACTCTTCTGTTGATGGAGATTTTGGCTGTTTCCATCTCTTTGCAATTGTAAATAATGCTGCTATAAACATTGGTGTGCAAATGTCCGTTTGTGTCTTTGCCCTTAAGTCCTTTTGGAATGGCTTTTTAAAAGGGAAATTTAATAAATTGCTAGTTTACAGTTCTAAGGCTGAGAAAATGTCCCAATTAAAACACTTCTATAGAAATGTCCAATCAAAGGCATTCAGAGAAAGATACCTTGGTTCAAGAAGGCCAATGAAGTTCAGGGTTTCTCTCTCAAGTGAGAAGGCACATGGCAAGCCCAGTCAGGGCTTCTGTCTCAGCTGGAAGGGCATGTGGCGAACACAGTCAGGGCTTCTCTCTCGGCTGGAAGGGCACCTGGTGAACACAGCATCACCTGCTAGCTTTCTCTCCTGACTTCCTGTTTCATGAAGTTCCCAGGAGGTGGTTTCCTTCTTTATCTCCAAAGGTCCCTGGGTGGTGGGCTCTCTGCTTCTCATGGCTATGGCGTTCTGCTCTCAGAATCTCTTGAATCTCCAAAATGTTTCCTCTTTTATTGGACTCCAGAAATTAATCAAGACCCACCCAAGTGGGTGGAGACATGCCTCCACCTAATCCAACTTAACAACCACTCTTGATCAAATCATATCTCCAGGGAGATGATCTAATTATAGTCTCAAGCATACAGTGCTGAGTAGGGATTAGAAGAAATGACTTCTTTTACAAAATGGTATTAGGATTAAAACATGGTTTTCTAGGGCTCATGCATCCTTTCAAACCAGCTCAGACATCTTCTTGGCTTGGTCTGCATTCTGGTGGCTGTGAACTGACTATAAATAAGATATCTTCAAGATGTTACTTCAGTTAGGGTGTGGCCCAATTGAATTAGATTGGGCTTTAATCCAGATTACTGGAGCCCTTGATAAACAAAGTGAAAGTCAGAGAGAGAGAGAGAGGGAGAGGGAGAAAGAAGCCACAGGAAACAGTTAGAAGCTGGAAATATATGAAAACAAGAAGTGAGAGGAGAAGATGCCACCATATGCATTATGGTGTGGCAGAACAACCAAGAACTAAGGACTGCTGGCAGCCAGTCCCAGGATGGCAGTTTTTGGGAATAAACATTGCCTTGTTGATGTTTCAAGTTTGGATTTCCCCTAGCCTCACAGCCTGGAGCCAATACATTCCCATTGTTTAAGCCACCCCATTGCATGGTATTTGTTTTGGCAGCTGGGGAACTAAAGCACCAGATAACTCATGAAAGTGTTGCACAAGGGAATCGGGATAAGATAGTGCCATGAAGTAATAACTGTCGAACTTGAGATTGTGGCAATCCAGTAACAGCTTTCCTGCTCCCCTTACTCTCCTATTCCGTTGAGCCCCCAATCCTGTACTGTCGGAAGAAGCATCTGGTGAATGAAAGAGGAGGGAAGAAGAAAGATGGAATCAATTACTTCCTTTCCCTAGGTAGCAAGTGCTTTTCGGGAAGAAGGAGAACAACTTTAAATGAAGTTAGAAGGTTCAACTGTTACCTGAGGCTGGACATTCTAACTGCCTTTTGAAAACTGTGCCTGTGGGGTTCTGTAAGTCATCAGAAAAGTCATGGAACTAGCCTGAATTTAGGGGCATAATTACTTGAGTGAAAAAATTTGAAGGGGTGCAGAAAGACAAATAGAAATATTTGATGATTGCATTCCACCAATTGTGATTGTGGAGTGTACTGGTTTTATCCAATATAAAATGGAATACTTGAGCCTCTTACAAAATTATTTCTTTGGGGCCTTCATTGCGAAGAGGCTGATGACAAAGGGACATAAAGGGGCAGAAAGTGGAGTCTAGCCTTGGCACATGCTCTTTCAGCTTGTTCTTAACAGGGTGAATTTTAGGGCATTTTTCTTAGACTCTTCACACACGGACCACGTGAGGAGCCGGTGGGCTGGACCATGGCTGGCTGTTTATTTTTTGTTATTAGAAAAATTGTAGGTTTACAGAAAAGTCATGTAGAATACGCAGAGTTCCCATATACCCCCTATTATTAACACCTGGCATTAGTGTGGTACATTTGTTAGAAGTGATGAAAGAACATTTTGTAATTTTATTATTAACTATAGTAAATGATTTACATTAGGGTTCACAGTGCTGTACAGTAATTTTAAAAATATTTTTATTCTGGTAACAGCTAAAATTTCTCCTTTTACCCACGTTCAAATGTTTAATTCAGAGCCATTAGCTATTAACCGCTTTCACAATGTTGGGCTGCCTTCACCAGTATCTGTTACCAAAACGTTCCAATCACTCCAAATAGAAACTCTGTATAATGCCAATCTTAAGTCCCTATTCCCTATCCTCACCCCGCACCTGGTAATCTATATCCTGATTTCTGAATATATGAATTTTCCTATGCTAATTCTTTTGTTCTTTTGTGCATGGTTTATTTTCCTCAACATTATATCTGCAAGGTTCATCCATGTTGGTGCATGTATCAGATTTCATTCCTTTCTTATGGATGTATCATATGGCATTGTATGTATATCCTACACTTTTGTTTATCCATGTATCAGTTGGTGGACACTTGGGTTGCTTCCATTCTTGGGGAATTGTGAATAATGATGGTATGAGCATTGGTGTGAAATTTCTGTTTGAGTCCCTGTGTTCAATTCTTTTGGGAATATACTTAGAAGTGGGATTGCTAGGTCATATGTTAATTCTATACTTAACTTTCTGATGCAGTGCCAACCTGTCTTACACAGAGGCTGTACCATTTTACATTCTCACCAACAATGAATCTATGTTGCTATGTCTTCACATCTCTCTAATACATGTACTTTTCCATTTATTTAATAGCAGCCATTCTAGTAAGAGTGAAATGGTATCTCACTGTAGTTTTTTAAAAAATATTTTTATTGAGAAATCTTCATACAACACAGTCCATACATGGTTCACAATCAATGGCTCACAATATCATCACATAATTATGCATTCATCACCATGATCATTTTTAGAACAGTTGTATCACTCCAAAAAATGAAATAAAAAGAAAAAAGGAAAAGCTCAAACATCCCACATAGCTTAGCCCTCCCTCTCATTGACCACTAGTATTTTAATCTACCCAGTTTTTTTACCCTTTATTCCCCTGTGCTTGTTTGAAAGTATTATGTATCTCAGAAAAGCTATGTTTTAATCCTGATCCAATCTTGTAGGGAAGCCCTTTCTTTTAATCCTGATTCAATAATGTAAATTGGAATCTTTTAATTAGATTATCTCCATGAAGATGTGGATATTATCTTTGATTAGATGATGTGACTCCACCCATTCCAGGTGGGTCTCAATTAGTTTCCTGGACTCCTTTAAAAGAAGAAACATTTTGGAGAAACCTCAGAAATAACAGAGCCTAAAGAAATGACAGAAGCCTCAGAGCCAACAGAAATTTCACAGCCCAGCTGACAGAGATGTGAACCCTTGGAGAGCAGGGACACAGATGTTTGGAGATGCTTGGAGCCCAGCAGACATTGCCATGAGATGTTAAGCAAGCCAGAACTTGGAGAGGCAGATGCCAGCCACATGACTATCCAACTGACAAAGGTGCTCCTAACCCAGGGACCCTCTTGAATTAAGGTAATCTCTGGGTGGTGCCTTAATTTGGGTTACCTGTAAACTTGTAACTTATTAAATGTCCCTTTTGTAAAAGCCATTCCAGTTCTGGTATATTGCATTCCAGCAGCTTTCAAACTAGAACACTCCCCTATTATTCATTTATTTATAATCCATATTTTTTTACTCATCTGTCTATACCTTGGATACAAAGAACATCTGACATAAGGTTTTCACAATCACATGGTCATGTTGTAAAAGTTATATAGTTATACAATCATCTTGAAGAATCAAGGCTACTGAAACACAGTTCAATAGTTTTGGGTATGTCCCTCCAGCCACTCCAATACTCCATAAACTAAAAAGGGATATCTATCTAATGCATAAGAATAGCCTCCAGGATAATTTCTTGACTCTGTTTGAAATCTCTCAGCCATTGAGACTTTATTTTGTCTTATTTCTCTCTTTCCTTTTGGTCAAGAAGGCTTTTGCAATCCCATGATGAGGGGTCCCAGCTCATCCTGGGAGTCTCATCCCACATTGCCAGGGAAATTTACACCCCTGAGAATCATGTCCCACATGAGTTCCTCTGCTGAGTTGGCTTAGAGAGAGAGGCCACATTTAAGCAATAAAAGAGGGTCTCTGGGGGGTGACTCTTGGGCATAATTATAAGTAGGCTTAGTTTCTCCTTTTCAGGAATAAATTTCATAGGTCCAAACCCCAGGATTAAGTGCTCAGTTATTGAATTGGTTGTCCTCACTGCTTATGAGAATATCAAGAATTCCCCAGATGGGTAAATTTAATATTTCTTCATTTTTCCCCAGTCCCCCAAGGGGACTTTGCAAATACTTTTTTATTCTCTACCCAAATTACTCTGGGATATATCAGGGCATTAACCTGGACAAACCAACAAGATCTCATGCCCTATTGAAGATTCCATGTAACACCATGTATGATGTTCAACTAAACTGACCATACAAGTTAAATTAGATAATGCACTACCCAAACTATAAATCTTGTACCAAATAAACTTCCTTAGTCTCACATGAAATTGAAGTTTTAAAATATGGACCATATCACCCTTTACCCTGTATTCTACTCTAACTTAGTCCTATCCAGAGCCACTTCCTTCATATCTCTAGTTGAAGTCTGATCCCTTTTATTACTTTTTAAACAGTTCCTGTATGGCCTACTGTTGACTTTCATAGCTTCCGAGCTCTGATTCTGAGTCTCAGGTGTCACATAAATACCCGAAGTTTCTGGGAGTGACTAGTTATACACAAATAGCTCAGTATCTCAGAATTTAGAAATAACAGTTACAACTTCTAAATATATGCGACTGCTTTAAGAGTTTACAATCTAGGATTATTTACAATAGGCTCCAATCTAATAACCCATGCTTTTAACTTCTGTTCACTGAGTTTTTATTTTATAGTTAGTCCATATGATTGAGGCATAATAATTATCTTTTTGTTCCTGATGTTTCATTCAACATACGGTCCTTATGGTTCATTCACTTACCTGCATGTCTCACAACCTCATTCCTTTTTGTGGCCACTCAGCAGTTTGTTGTATGTATACACCACAGTTCCTCCTTTCATTCCTTAGTTGTAGTACCCTTATGCCACCTTCATCCATTGTGGATTGTGAACACTGCCACCAGAAACACCAGTGTGCAAATGTCCATTTGTGTCCCCACTCTCAGTTCTTCCAGGTATATTCTGAGCAATGTGGTTTCAGGATTATATGGCAATCTCACCCCTAACCTCCTATGGAAACACGCCGCCGCCCTCCAAGGAGCTCAGTAAATACTGAGGAAACCTCTCAGTTTCCCTACTGGCAGTAAATAAGTACATTTCTTTCTCTGAATTTTCTCTAGCACTTGCTTTTCTCTGTTCATTTTTAAACAGTTTTATTTGCACATCATAAAACCATTAGTCATGTGGTCTTTGCCACCATAATCTATATGAAGACATTTCCTTTTCTTCCACAAAGAATCCATACTCCTCCTCCATGCCCCCCACCTGCTGACATTTAATTTTGGCATAATGCCTTTGTTACATTCAGTAGAAGCATATTACACTACCACTGTTGACTATAGACCCTAGCTTGCATTGATTGTACTTTTTCCTGTATACCATCTGTTCTAGTTTGCCAGCTGCCGGAATGCAATATACCACAAACAGAACAGCTTTTAAAAGGGGGAATTTAATGAGTTCCTAGTTTACAGTTCTAAGGCTAAGAAAATGTCCCAATTAAAACAAGCCTATAGATATGTCCAATCTAAGGCATCCAGGGAAAAATACCTTGGTTCAAGAAGGCCAATGATGTTTAGGGTTTCTCTCTCAAGTGAGAAGGCACATGGGGAACACAGTCAGGGCTTCTCTCTCAGCTGGAAGGGCACATGGTGCCCTGCTAGCTTTCTCTCCTGGCTTCTGGTTTCATGAAATTCCCCGGGAGGCGTTTTTCCTTCTTCATCTCCAAAAGTCGCCGGTTCGTGGACTCTCTGCTTTGTGGTACTGCTCTCTCTGAATCTCCCATTCTCCAAAATGTTTCCTCTTTTATAGGACTCCAATAAACCAATCAAGACCCACCTAAATGGGTGGAGACATGTCGTCACCTAATCCAATTTAACAACCACTCTTGACTAAATCACATCATCCATGGAGATGATCCAATCACAGTTTCAAACATACAACATTGAACAGGGATTATCCTACTTTTATGAAATGGGATTTTGATTAAAACATGGCTTTTTTAGGGTGCATACTTCCTTTCAAACCAGCACACCATCTCATTTTCAACACCTTGCAATGCTGATATTCATTAGTTCTCCCTCATGCAAAAATATTTTTGTATTTGTACGTTTAATCACCATTATTATCCACTCTAGGCATTGCTAAATTGTACCATCTCAGTCTTTATCCTCTATCTTTCCATCTGGTTTCGTATGTGCCCCCAACCCTTCTCCCTCAACCGTACTCATATTCAGCTTCTTTCAGTGTACTTAGATTTTTGTGCTACCATCAGATGGTACTGTGCTATCCATTTTGGAATTTTTACAGTCAGTCCTGTTGCACATCCTGTATTCCTTCAACACCAAATGCCCAATCTCTACCCTATTTCTATTTCCTGATAACCTGTGTTCTTAACTGAAATTCTCCAAGTTCATTCATTAATGTTAGTTCATATCAGTGAGAACATACAGTATTTGTCCTTTTGTTTCTGGTTAATATCACTCAGTATAATGCCCTCAAGATCTATCCATGTTGTTACATGCTTCATGACTTATTCTGTCTTACAGTTGATTCCATCGTATGTATATATATATACCTGTGTTAGTTAGATTCAGTTGTCAACTTGGCCAGGTGAAGGTACCTAGTTCTGTTGCTGCGGACATAAGCTAATGGTACGTGAACCTCATCTGTTGCTAATTACATCTGCAGTCGGCTAGGAGGCGTGTCTGCTGCAATGAGTGATGTTTGACTTAATTGGCTGGTGCTTAAATGAGAGAGCGAAACGTAGCACTGCCTAAGCAGCTCTGCATTCCTCATCTCAGCACTCGCAGCTCAGCCCAGGCCTTTGGAGATGCAGAAAGAAGTCATCCACAGGGAAAGTTGTTGGAACCCAGGGGCCTGGAGAGAAGACCAGCAGAGACCATCCTGTGCCTTCCACGTAAGAAAGAACCTCAGTGGAAAGTTAGCTGCCTTTCCTCTGAAGAACTAACAAAATAAATCCTCTTTTATTAAAAGCCAATCCATCTCTGGTGTGTTGCATTCCAGCAGCTAGCAAACTAGAACAATACCACAGCTTGTTTAGCCACTTGTCCATTGATAGACATTTGGGCTACTTCCATTTCTTGACAATCACAAATAATGCTGCTATAAACATCAGTGTGAAAATGTCCATTTGTGTCCTTGCCTTCAGTTCCTCTGAATATATATATACCTAGTAATGGGATTGCTGGATCATATGGCTGTATACTTAGTATCCTGAGGAATCACCAAACTGCCTTCCAGTGCAATTGTACCATTTTACATTCCAACCGATAGTGGATAAATGTGCCTCTTTCTCCACATTCTCTCCAGCATTTGTTGTTTTCTGGGTTTTTTTTTTTTGATAATGGCTATTCTAGTGGGTGTGAGATGATATCTCATTGCGAAGTTGAGATCTTTTAATTTGCCTTTTAGCCATTTGGATTTCCTCTTCTGAAAAGTGTCTTCATGTCTTTTGCACATTTTTAAATTGGGTTGTTTGTCTTTCTGTTGTTGAGTTGAAGAATCTCTTTATATATTCTGGATACTAACCCTTATCTGATGTGTTGTTTCCAAGTATTGTCTCCCATTGCACAGACTCCCTTTTACTTTCCTGACAAAGTTCTTTGATGCAAAAAGTGTTTAATTTTGAGGCAATCCCATTTATCTATTTCGTTTTTCATTATTCATGCTTTGGGTGTAAGGTCTAGGAAACCATCTCTTAATACAAGATTTATAAGATATTTCCCTACATTTTTTTCTAAAAGTTTTATGGTCTTAACTCTAATATTAAGTCTTTGATTCATTTTGAGGTAATTTTTGTATAGGATGTAAGATATGGGTCCTCTTTCATTCTTTTGCATATGGATATCCAATTCTCCAAACAACATTTATTGAAGAGGCTGCTGTATCCGAGGCAGGTTGGCTTGACTGCCTTATCAAAGATCAATTGTCCATAGATGAGAGGGTCTCTTTCTGAACCCTCAATTTGATTCCGTTGGTCAGCATATCTATCTTTATGCCAGTAACATGCTGTTTTGACCACTGTAGCTTTGTAATATGCTTTTAAGTCAGGTAGTTTGAGAACTCCCACTTCTTTTTTCTTTCTCAGGATTTTTTAGCTATTTTGGACACCCTGCCCTTCCAAATAAATTTGATTATAGGTTTTTCTATTTCTGCCACATAAGTTGTTGGGATTTTAATTGGTATTGCATTGAATTTATAAATCAGTTTGGGTAAAATTGACATCCTTTTTTAAAAAATATTTTTATTGTAAAAACTTATACATACAAGCATTCTATACATGGTTGCAAGCAATGGCTCACAATATCATCACATAATTGCATATTCATCACCATGATCATTTTTTTGAACATTTGCCTCCAGCCAAATAAGTAAAAAAGAAAAAAGAAAAAACTCATATATACCGTACTCCTTACCCCTCCTTCTCATTGACCAGTAGTATTTTAATCTACTCAATTTATTTTAACCTTTGTTCTCCCTATTATTTGTTTATTTTTAATCCATATTTTTTTACTCATCTGTTCATACCTTAGATAAAAGGAGCATCGGGGCGGGCCACGGTGGCTCAGCAGGCAGAGTTCTCACCTGCCGTGCCGGAGACTCGGGTTCAATTCCTGGTGCCTGCCTATGCAAAAAAGAAACAAAAAACAAAAAAACAAAACAAACAAACAAAAAGAGCATCAGACACAAGGTTTTCACAATCACACAGTCAACCTTGTAAAAGGTATATCATTATACAATCATCTTCAGGAAACATGGCTACTGGAATGCAGCGCTACAATTTCAGGTACTCCCCTCTAGCCACTCCAATACACCATAAACTAAAAAGGGGATATCTATATAATGCATGAGAATAAACTCCAGGACATCCTCTTGTGTTAGTTAGATTCAGTTGTCAACTTGGCCAGGTGAGCATACCTAGTCTTGTTGCTGCGGACATAAGCCAATGGTACGTGAACCTCATCTGTTGCTAATTACATCTGCAGTTAGCTAGGAGGCATGTCTGCTGCAATAAGTGACGTTTGACTTAATTGGCTGGTGCTTAAATGAGAGATCACAAGGTAGCATAGCTAAGCAGCTTGGCATTCCTCATCTCCGCACTTGCAGCTCAGCCCAGGCCTTTGGAGATGCAGAAAGAAGTCACCCTGGGGAAAGTTGTTGGAACCCAGGGACCTGGAGAGAGGACCAGCAGAGACCATCTTGTGCCTTCCATGTAAGAAAGAACCTCAGTGGAAAGTTAGCTGCCTTTCCTCTGAAGAACCAACGAAATAAATCCCCTTTTATTAAAAGCCAATCCATCTCTGGTGTGTTGCATTCCGGCAGCTAGCAAACTAGAACACCTCTTGACTCTGTTTGAAATCTCTTAGCCACTGACACTTTATTTTTTCTCATTTATCTCTTCTCCCTTTTGATCGAGAAGGTTTTCTCAATCTCTTGATGCCAGGTCCAGACTCATCCCAGGATTTCTGTCCCATGTTGCCAGGGAGATTTACACCCCTGGGAGTCATGTCCTATGTAGGTAGGGAGGGCAGTGAGTTCACATGTCATGTTGGCTTAGAGAGAGAGAGAAGTCACATCTTAGCAACAAAAGATGTTCTCTGGGGTGACTCTTAGGCCTAATTTTAAGTAGGCTTTGCCTATCCTTGGGAGGGATAGGTTTCACAAGGGAGAACCCCAAGATTGAGGGATTGGCTTATTGATTTGTTTGTCTCCACTGCTTGTGAGAGTATCAGAAATTCTTCAAATGGGGAAGTTGAGTATTTCCCCCTTTCTCACCATGCAAATACTTTCTCACTTTGCAAATATTTCTTTATTCACTGTCCAAATTACTCTGGGATTTATTGGGGCATCACACTGACCTGGACAAACTAACAAAATCTCATGCCCTATTCAAGATTCCATGTATTTGTGGTATTCAATTAAACTGACCATACCAGTTAAATTAGGAAATGCACTACCCAAAATATAAATTTTGCACCAAATACACATTTCTCCCTTTAGTCTCACACAGAAGTTGAAGTTTAAAAATATGGATGCTATCATCCTTTATCCAGTCTTCTGATATCCTTAGTCCTATCCAGATCAGCTTCATTCATATCTCTACTCAATGTCTGATCACTTTTTCAACTTTTTCAAAGGTTCCTGTATGGGGTACTGTTGACTTTCATAGCTTCAGAGATCTAACTCTGAATCTCAGGTGTCACATAAATACCTGACATTAGAATTGACATCTTAATTATATTTAGTCCTCCAAATCATGAACAAGGTATGGCCTTCCATTTATGTAGGTCTTCCTTGATTTCTTTTAGCAATTTCTTGTAGTTTTCTGTGTATAGGTCTTTTGTGTCCTTAGTTAAATTTATTCCTAAATATTTTATTCTTTTGGTTGCTATTGTAAATGGAATTTTTTTCTTGATTTCTTCCTCAAGTTGCTCATCACTAGTGTGTAGAAATGCTACTGATTTTTGGGTGTTGATCTTTACCCTGACACTTTGCTGTACTCATTTATTAGCTCTAGTAGCTTTGCTGTAGATTTTTTTGGGTTTTTGACATGTAATATCATGTCATCTTCAAAAAGAGTTTTACTTCTTCCTTTCCAATTTGGATGCCTTTTATTTCTTTTTCTTGCCTAATTGCTCTGGCTGGAACTTCCAGCATAATATTGTCCTGTCTCTCCTGTCTTTTCTTATCTTCCTGTAGTGCTCCCTTTAACATTTCTTATAAAGCCATCTCTTAGTCACAAATTTCTGCAGTGACTATTTGTTTGAAAATATTTTAATCTCCCCCTTAAGTTTTGAGGAACAGTTTTTCTGGGGTTAGAATTCTTGGTTGGCATATCATACCACTGCCTTCTCGCCTCCATGGTTTCTGCTGAGAAATCCACACATAGTCTAATTGAGCTTCCCTTGTATGTGATGGATTGCTTTTCTCTTGCTGCTTTCAAAATTCTCTCTTTGTCTTTGACATTTGACAGTCTAATTAGTGTCTTCGAGTAGGTCTATTTGGCTCTATTTTGTTTGGGGTGCACTACACTTCTTAGATCTGTAATTTTATGTCTTTCATAGGAGATGTGAAATTCTCAGTGATTATTTCCTCTATTAGTCTTTCTATTTCTTT
This sequence comes from Tamandua tetradactyla, assembly GCF_023851605.1. Classification (NCBI taxonomy): domain Eukaryota; kingdom Metazoa; phylum Chordata; class Mammalia; order Pilosa; family Myrmecophagidae; genus Tamandua; species Tamandua tetradactyla. The sequence continues at coordinate 81,160,002 of NC_135341.1, forward strand.
TCCATTCTCTTCTCCTTTTATGACACCTGTAACATATATATTCTTGTGCTTCGTATTGTCATTCAATCCCCTGAAACCCTGCTCATATTTTTCCATTCTTTTCTCTATATTTTCTTCAGTGTGTTGGATTTCAGATGGCCAGTCCTCTAGTTCACTAATACTTCCTTCTGCCTCTTAAAATCTATTATTGTACATTTCCATTGTTTTTTTCCGCATCTCTTCTATTGTTCTTTCAGTCCCATAAGTTCTGCAATTTAATTTTTCAAACTTTAGAGTTTTTATGTTCACCCAATATCTTTTTTATATCCTTCCTCAACTCATTGATTTGATTTTTGATGAGATTTTGCATGTCTGTTCTAGTATCCTGAATTAGTTATTTCAAGTCCTGTATCTCACTTGAAGTGTTTGTTTGTTCCTTGGTCTGGGCCATATCTTTGATTTTCCTAGTACGACTCATTCTTTTTTTGCTGGAGTGTAGGCATTTGTTTTCCTTAATTATTTTATTCTGTAGGTTGTTTTCCCTCTTTTACCTAGGGTTTTCTTGATGGGTGGCTTTGTTCTATTTTTTTCCTTGACATTTAGTTGCACTTATTCTAGATCTCTAGCTTAGGTTCTGTTTAATTGATCAGAATTTTTCAGTTCTTGTTTTTCTGTTTCTTGCCCTGTGTGTATGGAGCCTTTTTTTTTTTTTAAAGGAGTCTCTCCTCAGATATTATAGACCCCATCAGTTTTCCTGAGGGTGAGTTCCAGCAGGTTGTCAGACTTTCATATGAAGCCTTTAGATTCTGTGTTTTTCCTATCCTGTGTAGCATGTGATGCTTGTCAGCCTGCAGCTCCCCACCTTGGTAAAGTGATGCAGTGCCTCTAATTTCAGCAGCCTCTTCCTGCCAGTGGTATGGTTGAGACAGTGGCTGAGGTAGTAGGTGGGCTTTGATTGCTTCTGTTTTCCAGCCCCTGAGGACTGAATTCTCTGAATGAGAGCCTCCAGTTGAGCTGGGCCCCATCCTCCTTTTCTTGGAGAAGATGTGCCCTTTAGGGAATTAACCCCTTACCTAACTAGTTATTTTGTCTCTCAAACATGCCTAAATTCCACTCTTGACTGGGGCAATGCTGGAGCCTGAGAGTGGTTACAGTTCTATCTAATGAGCTGTTAAGAAGTAAGAAAAAGAAAAAAGCCTTTTCAGGCTGGATCCCAGCTCCCTAGATTTGCTAATCAGGAGCTTGAGTCAGTGCATTGCTCTGTGTATCTCGAGGCTCTTTGTGCCCTCTTTTCTTGGAGTCTAGCCCCTTTCCAGTATTTTGTGCTGTTGAATTTAAAAGGCCTCTTGTTTTAATGTTTCTTTTTCTGTCAGCCCTGCCCCTTCTCTGGTGGGCTGAAAATTCCTGTTTCCTTTAGTACTCGTTACAGGTTTATTTGTGCTCAGAGCCTGTTTTCAGAATTTGTCCATTAATTCCACAATTGGAGTTTGGTTGAGCTAAGCCCTTGCTACTAGTAAAATCTATTTCTTTTTCCCTTGGGGAACCAGCCTGCCAAGCTCATGGGACAGAGTACCAGCCTCTGCAGCTTGGGGGAGTTCTCAGAAATTCCACCTATTCCAGACTGCTGTACACTATGTGTGAGGTCACTGATGTCCCCCAGCAGTTGTTTTATACAGTTACAGACTATTTACTAGCTGCTCTGGAAGACAAACTAAATTCCACACCTCAGTATGTCAGCATTGTGCCCCACCTCTCATAGTTTTTTTTTTTAAATATTTTTGTTGACAAATCTTCACACACATTCAGGCCGTACGTGGTACACAATCAATCTCATTACAGTTTTGAGTTGCATTTTTCTGATGGCTAATGATGTTGAGCATCTTTTCATGTGGTTTTTGTTCATTTGTATTTCTTCTTTGAGAAATGTCTACTAAGTCTTTTGCCCATTTAAACAAATTGTGCTGTTTGTCATTTTTGGTGGTGAGTTGTAGAGTTTCTTTATATAGTAAGGACATTAAACTCTCAGAAGATATGTGGTTTCCAAATATTTTGTTCCATTGTGTAAGTGGTCATTTTACTTTCATGATAAATTTCTTTGAGGCAGAAAAGCTTTTAATTTCGATGTGGTCCCATTTATCTATTTTTAGTTTTGTTGCTTGTGCCTTAGGAGTAAAGTCTAAGAAACCAAGCTCCTGAAGGTGCTTCCCTGCATTTTCTTCTAGGAGCTTGATAGGTCTAGATCTTATATTAAGGTCTTTGATCCATTTTGAGTACATGTTTTTTTATGTGGTGTGGCGTAGTGGTCCACTTTCATTCCTTTGCATATGGACATTCATTTTTCCCAGTTCTGTTTGTTGAAGAGACTATTTTTTCCTAACTGAGTGAACTTGGCACCTTTGTCAAAAAGCAGTTGGCCATAAATGTGAGAGTTGTTTTCTGAACTTTCAACTCGATTCCATTGGTCTTTATATGTCTGTCTTCGTGCCAGCACCAGGCTATTTTGATTGCTGTGGCTTGATGTTTAGACTACATTTTTAAGATTCTGCATATTTTTGAATTTTCCATCCCTCCCTGTGTAATTGATTTCTAGCTTTATTCCATTGTGGTTGGGGAAGAGTGTACAATTTCAATATTTATTGAGACATTTTTGCGACCTAATATATGGCCTATCCTGGAGAATGATTGTTGTATACTAGAAACGGGAGGAATGTGAATTTGGCTACTGTTAGGTGAAATATTTTATATATGATTGTTAGTTCTGGTTGGTTTGGAGTATCGTTCAAGTCTTCTATTTTCTTATTGATCTTATGTTTTCTGTTCTATCCATTATTGAGAGTGATTAGTGTTAGTTTGCTAGCTGCTGGAATGTAATATACCAGAATTAGAATGGCTTTTAAAAAGGGGAATTTAAGAAGTTACAAGTTTACAGTTTAATGAAGTGAAAGTGTCAAAATTAAGGTGCCAACAAGAAGTTACCTTCACTTAAGAAAGGGTGATGGGTCAGGAACACCCCTGTCAGCTGGGTAGTCACCTGGCTGGCATCTGCTGGTCCCTTAGTCCTGGGCTCTGTTGCTTTTAGCCTCTGTTTCCGTGAGGGTTCCTCACTTTACTTCTTCAGGGCTGGCTATGAAAAATGTACTCTTAGCTTCCCATGGCTCTCTACAGGTTCTGGCTTGCTTAACATCTCATGACAATGTCTGTTGAATTCCAGCCATCTCTAAATGTCTGTATCTCTGTTTTCTATGTGTCTGCATCTTTGTCACCTCGCTGTGAAGTTTCTATTGGTTCTGAGGCTTCTGTCATTTCTGGCTCTTTCCAAAATGTTTCTCCTTTTAAAAGACTCCAGTAAACTATTTAAGACCCACTTGAAGTGGGTGGAGTCACTTCCCCATCTAATCAAGGGTTACACCCAAGATTGGGTGTGCCACATCTCCATGGAGATAATTTAATCAAAAGTTTCCAACCTACAGTATTGAATCAGGATTAGAAGAAATGTCTGCCTCCACAAGATTGGATCAGGATTAAAACATGGCTTTTCTGGGGTATATAATACTTTCAAACAAACATAGTGGTGTATTAAAGTCTCTCACTATTAATGTAGAACCATCAATATGTCCCTTCAGATCTGTCAATATTTGCTTCTTATATTTTGGACTTTGCTATTATATTATATTGTAACTGATACGTGTTCTTGTTGAATTAACCCCTATATCAGTATATAATGACCTTCTTTGTTGCTCATAACAGTGTTTGACTTGAAGTCTATTTTATGTGATATTCGTATAGCCACCCAATTCTCTTTTGGTTATACCTTGCATGGTATAGTTTTTCCATCATTTCACTTTCAATATGAATTTAAGATGAGTCATTTATAAACAGCATATAATTCAGTTATGCTTTTAATCCTTCTGCCAATCTTAGCCTCCTGACTGGAGAGTTTAATCCATTTATAGTTAAAGTCAGTACTGATAATGCAAGATTTCCTCCTGCTATTTTGGTCTTCAATCTTCATAATTTTTACACCTTTTTGGGCCCTTAGTTCTTCCATTAATACCTATTTATTTGATTTTTAAATTGTACCATGTTGAGTCCTGTGGTGATTTAAATTATGTTCTTAAATTTAATCCATTCTTGTGGGTTGGACCGATTGAAAGCAGGACCCGTTGATAAGGCTACTTCAGCTAAGTTGTGATCCACATCATTCAGGATGGGCCTTAATCCTCTACTGGAGCCCTTTAAAAGCAGAATGAATACAGACACAGAGAGAAAGCCACAGAAGCAAGAAGCTGAAACCAACAAAATCCAGAAGAAGAGGAAAATCTCAACAGATCCTGCCATGCACTTTGCCATGTGGCACAGGAGTCAAGAATCACCAGCAGCCAATCTTTGGGAAGAAAGCATCATTTTGATTGGGTTTTTTTTTTTATCAGCCTCACAACTATAAGCTAATATATTCCCATTGTTTATAGCTAGTTCATTTCATGGTATCTGCTTTTAGCAGCCTAGGAAACTAAAACAGATTTTGGTAACAGAAGAGTATAGTGCTGTTCTTGCAAATACCACAATGTGGAATTGGCTTTGGAATTAGGTAATTGGTAGAGGGTGGAGGAATTTTTAGGTGCTTGATAGAAGAAGTCTAGATTGCTTAGAAGATACTATTAGTAGAAAGATGGATGCTAACAATACTTCCAATGAAGCCTTAGACAGAAACAATGAAAGTGTCATTGCAGAGTGGAAGAAAGGTGACTCTAGTTTCAAAGTGTCAGAGAACTTGGCAAAATTGAGTTCTGATGTTGTATAGAAGGCAGAATTTGAAAATGAAGGGCTTGGATATTTAGCTGAGGAGATTTCCAGAATAAATGTGGGAAGTGCAACTTGGTTTCTCCTTGCAGCTTAATGTAAAATGTGAGGAAAGGGATAACATTAGAATTGAACTCCTGGGCCCAAAGAAACCAGGAATTGATGGTTTGTAAAATTCTGAGCTTCCAGAAAGCAAGTCTCTAGAGAATAATGCTCTATATGAGAGTCTAACCGAACATGGATCTAGTCAACCATATCAATGGAAGTTAGAATTAGAAATTCAGTTATCCAGAAAGGATTTTGTGGAATGTTCTTTTGTCTGATGGTTTGGACCCCTGTGACCTACATGCACAATTGATCTTTTTTTTTTTTACAAGATCAAGTGGTATGAATAGAACCACTGCCAGCCTGGACCTAAAGGGACAAAAAAACATTCTTTCTGCCTCACTGTTCAGAAAGAATGTTTTCCAGATGGTTGGGAGATTGTGAACGGTCTGACCACTATCTCAGTGTTTGACAAGGATGGAGCCTACTAGAGCATGGTCACCATTCTGATGCTTAAGGAAGGTAGAACCTTCACCCAAGTATGAAGTGAAGACAGTACCCCAGTATTCAGGAACAGCATGGCCTCCATCAGTCCTGGAGGGCAAAACATCACTCTATAAATGACCCTCAGACCTTGAAATTTAATGGAGTATGTCTTGCAAGGTTTCAGAATTGTTTGGGACCTCTAATCCCTGTTTTTTTTTTTCAATTTCCCCCTTCTAGAATGGAAATATTTATCCTATACCTGCCCCTCCTTTGTATATTAGAAACAGATAACTTGTTCTCTAAATTTCACAGTTGCACAGACTTATGGAACTTGTGCCCCAGGACAGACCACATATATAACTGATTTTGATGAGACTTTGTGTTTAGTATTATTACTGAAATGATTTGAGGCTCTTGGGATATTGTGATGGGAAGAATGCATTTGCTTATAGAAAGAACATGTCTTTTGGGGGTCCACAGGGTAGAGTGTGGTAGATTGATGTTATACAAAAAAAATTTAAGAATGTTCTTAAATTTAATCCATTTCTGTGGTAGTAGACCCATTACAATAGGACCTTTTGATGAGGCTACTTCAGCTAAGGTTTCACCCACCTCCTTCAGGGTGGGTCTTAGTCCTCCTATTGGAGTCCTTTATAAATGGAATGAATATATGTATATATATATAGAGAGAGAGAAAAAAATGCCATGAAGCAAGAAGCTGAAAGCAAAGAACCCTGAAAGAAGGGGGAGACCAGCAGATGCTGCCACATGCCTTGCATGGTGGCAGAGGATTCAAGGATTGCTGGCAGTCAGTCTTCAGGAAGGAAGCATCACCTTGACGGTGACTTGATTTAGACATTTTTCTTAGTCTCAAAACTGTAAGCTAATAAATGCTTTCAAGAGCCTAAGAAACTGCTGCAAGTCCCTTCTCATTCCTTTCTGAATATGTTTTTCATATATTTCTTTGTGGTTACCATGCAGTTAAAATTTAATATTCTAAATATATAGCAATCATTTCTTATTTGATACCAACTTAACTTCAATAGTATTTACATACATTATTACTATACTCCTCCAGCTACCCACCTTTTTTAGTACTTGCTACAAATGATATCTTTGTACATTGTGTGCCCAAGGCTCGATTTATTATTATTTCTTATTGTACTTGAGCACCTGTGTAAGATGTAAGAAGTGGAGTTCTATAATAAAAAAATACAAAACAATACAACTGGCTTTATAATTACTCATATGGGTACCCTTGCTGGGTGTCCTTATCTCTTTATCCTGCTTTGATCCACTGTCTAGAATCCTTTTAGTCTGAAGAACTGAACTCTCTTTAGCATTGCTTGTCATGCTGTTCTAGTGGTAATGAAATCCCTCAGCTTTTGTTTATCAGGGAATGTCTCAATCTCTCCCTCATTTTTGAAACAAAGTATTGAAGGATATAAAATTCTTAGTTGGCAATTATTTTCTCTCAGCACTTTGTTTCATCCCAATTCCTTCTTGCCTCCACGGGTTCTGATGAGAAATAAACAGTTAATGTAATTAGGTCTTCTTTGTACGTAGCATGTTGCTTTTCTCTCTTAGCTTTCAGAATTATCTCCTTATCCTTTGACCACTATGTGTCTGGGTATATTTCTCTGCCTATTTGGTGTTTGTTGGGCTTCTTGTATGGGCATATTCATATCTTTCGCTACATTTGGGAAGTTTTCTGTCATTATTCATTTGAATATTCCTTCTATCCCTTTCTGTCCTTTTCTCCTTCTGGGACTCCCATGATGTGTATGTTTGGTACACTTGATGGTGTCCCTCAGGTTTCTTATGCTACTTTTGCTCTTTCTAATATATTTTTTCTTTTTGCTCCTTGGTCTGACTCATTTCAATTGTTTTGTCTTCAAGTTCATTGATTCTTTCTTCTGCCAGCACCAATCTGCCGTTGAAATCCTCTAGGGGATTTTCCATTTCCATTATTGTGATGTTTAACTCTAGTATTTCTGTTTGGCTTCTTTTAAAAATTACCATCTCTTTATTAAGAATCTCATTTTGTTCATTCATTGTTTTCCTAATATCATTTTGTCTTTCTCTGAACATATTGAGGATAATTTAAAAAGTATCTTTGGAATGTCCACAGTCTGGACTTCCTTGTTGATGGTTTTTGAGGTTTTATCCTGCCCCTTTGGATGGGCCATCATTTGCTGTTTCTTTGCCTTGTAATCTTTTTGTTGCACACTACACATTTTAATGTTTTAAAATATTTGTTCAGGTATTTAGTCCCTGAACCATCTGTTTCTTTAGTTTGTATCCAGCTGGTGTTTTGATAGAAATTTCCTTGCACGCCAGGAGGTAAGACAACCACACAAATCAATGTAAAAAACACCTTTTGCAGCCTTTGCTAATTGGCTTTGCATTAGCTCTTGCTTCCATCAGTGTTCAGGCCTTATTTTTCTTTCTGTATGAGTATTCTCTCCTCATGTCCTTGTCTCACATGAACCCTGCCATGGACGAGTGTCTATATCAAGTGTGGTAGTGATTACTGTTGTTCACTGAATGTCTCTGTCTCTTTGCTTTCTGAGAACATGCTAGAATTGTGTTTCTTGGGCCCCTTGGGATTGGATGGAAGAATTATGTACCCTAGAAAAGCCGTGTTTTAATCCTGACCCATCTTGTGGAGGCAGCCATTTCTTTTAATTCCTATTCAGTACTATAGGTTGGAAACTATCTCCACAGAAATTGACATGCCCAATTGTGGGTATTAACCTTTGATTAGAAGGAGATGTGACTCCATCCGTTTCAGGTGGGGCTTGATTAGTTTACTGGAATCCTTTAAAAGAGAAAACATTTTGGCAAAAGTTAGAGCCATGAGAACCACAACAGCCCACACAGCCAGAGACCTTTGGAGATGTAGAAGGAATGTACCCCTGGGGGAGCTTCATGAAACGAGAAGCCTGGGGAGAAAGCTAGCAGATGATGCCATGTTCATCATGCGTCTTCCCAGTTAAGGGAGAAACCCTGAATGTCATCAGCCTTCTTAAACCAAGGATCTTTCCCTGGATACCTTAGAGTGGACATTTCTATAGCCTTGCTTTAATTTGGATATTTTCATGGCTTCAGAACTGTAAACTTGCAACTTATTAAATTTCCCTTTTAAAAAGCCACTCTGTTTATTGTATACCGCATTATGGCAGCTAGCACACTAGAACAAATGGGACCTAGGATTGGTTCTGAATAATGAGTCATGAGTGGAAGTGATATGAGTCACTTCAAAGCTGGTGTATTTAATTAATGGCATTGACCCTTCACAGCTCTCTTGCCTTCTGCATCGTGACCAGCAATGTTCCTAATAGTGGCGTCATCATCAGTCTGGGTCCTAGGGTGAAGGAAACATGAAGTAGAGTCCCAGTCAACAATGATGAACATGTAATTCAGTAAGATGCATGATGTTTTAAGTTACTGAAATTTTGGAGTCATTTGTTATTAAAGAAAAAACTAGCCCATCCTGTCTCGTTACCTTCAGTTCCCTCTATAGTCCAAATAGTGCAAGATACATTAGCCAACTTGATATAATGTTTCAGTCAAAGGATAAGGCCTTTCTAACTCATCCTTTGAGCCTATCAAAATCCTGCTCATTCTTACACTCAGGTTAATATCCTCCATAAAGTATTCCTCTACCCTACCCAAATCTGAACTTCTCTTTTTGGCATTCCACAGGACTTTCCACTGCAACCTCATTCATCCACGAAGTGCATTAGTTTGTGTAATTATCCCCTACAACATTGCAAGCCTCATGAGGGTAGTTATCCTGATGCATGTGTCTTTCTCTATAGCAACTGGCAAACATGATAAATGATGGTTGAACTGAATGGAAGCTCACCATTTATACCTCGCACCACACTTGTTGTCTCTACCAAGAAATGGCAGTGGTGTGTATTCACACCAGTTTTCTGAACTGGCAGAAACATGAGATGTGGATTCATATGTATATAGGTTTTAATTTTTGGCTCTACCACCCACTAGCTGTGTAACCTTAGGCAAGTTATGTTGCCTTTCTGTGTCTTGGTTTTTTCATTTGTAAACTGAGTTTAATTCTTATCTGATAGGCTTGACATGAAGATTAGATGACATGTGCCAAACATTCAGTAGTGTCTGTTGTAGCACAGGTTCCAGCTAGTGCTACTAACTCCTTTTCTTCTTTAATTAATTTGTGTGGGAAAGCAGGATTGAGAGGCCAAGTAAAGGTAATCTATGACAGGTTGTAGAGATATTATGGAAACCTGGAAGGATACTTTGGGAACCTATAGAATCTTTTTTCATTTTCTGTAATTTTAGGCAGCCCTAAATTTAGTCTTGACCCCATTAATGAAGAATAATTCATGGCAGTACGATATTAGGTAGGATTACATTGGAAATCTGTAAAAGGTGATTTATTGCTATTTCAAAAGGACATTTAATCCAGAAAATTCCTGTGTGTAGAGTCTTTCTTGTCCTGATAAGCTTATCTTTGCATAGTAGCAGAAGTATCCTTGTACTAGTCAGCAATCTCTCAGCTATAATGGGGGAGGGAGGGCAGGGGAGATAGAGGAAGAGGAAGGAGAAACAACAAATCAGATCGACTTAAAAAGGCAGAGGAGTTTATTGGCCTATTTAACTGGGAGCAGGTTTAGCTCTGGATTCAGGTGACCAATAACTGTCAACAGAGCTTTCACCCGTGCAATTTCTTAACTTTGTTTCTCTTCTCTTTTGGTCTCCTTCTTATTTTCCCCCATTAAGACAGTCTGTTCCCATCACTCCCTCAGCCAAGGAAGATGGCTGCTGGAGAACCTAACCTCACTTGTTCCTGACCCCAAAGATCAGAAACATTCTTCCTTACCTGCATTACCTGAAAAATTGGAAAGCCAATTGATCTGATCTAAGTCACATGCCCATCCCTAAACAAATCATTGTTGTAGGTTGGTGAGTAGATGGGAATTCTTTTTGTTTGTTTGTTTGTTTTGGTGCATGGTCCGGGAATTGAACCTGGGTCTCCCTCATGAAAGGTGAGCATTCTACCACTGAACGACTCGGACACCCTGGGTGGGAATTCTGATTGACCAGACTGGGTGTTATACCCTATCTGTGGGGGTCGGGGAAGGAGAGTGTGCTCTGTGACTGCAGTACCTGAGGTCCACATAGACCAAGCAATGGGTGTCTCTAAGGAAGATGATGGCCAGGCAAACACCATGTGGTTGCTTTATCATACAGAACTTCTCAGTTTCTGCAGTCCTTGCCCTGTCTTATTATTTTTTTCCTCTAGAGAACTCCTTTCATTAAGTTTCTTCCTGACACATAATACATTTTCTTCTTCTGTTGTTTTTCACTTGGAGTTTACTGATTATTTAATTAGAATTAAAGGGCCTCTTAACCTTTTCCCCAGTATGTAAGTTCAAATAGTGAACACCCAGTGGATTTCTTGGGAATGTCTTTGTAAAGAAATAATGAATATGATAACATCATCTGAACTGTTAGGATGATTAGTTGCTCATTTCTTAAACATTTTCTCTAGGGTTGAAAAAGTATATTGGGTAAAGCTTTAGCTCTCACACTGGCAGTGGAAGAAAGAAACATTGCTGCTTTGGGGAGCTTGTGGCAGAGCCTATGACTTTAAAAACACAATCTTGAGTCTTGGTACCTAGCAGAGGTGTTGAGGCTGATGAGTTACAGAGATAGGGCGAAATAAACAAAGACTGGGGAGGGCTATTTGATAAGTAAATTCAAGACACAGTATGTGGTCCAAACAACGTAGGGATGTTGTGTGGTGGGTACTCAGTACTGTAGTCTCTACAGCTTGCTATAGTTGGTGTGAAATATTAAAATGCTGGGGAAAATTGCCTGTGAACTAACATGACTTCTATGTTAAATTAACATTGTTTCCCTATTTTCCAGTCTTGTATGAACTTATTTGTATTGCAGAGACATGAGTTGTAGAATAGGCTATGTTTTTCTGAAACGTGCTGAAAAATCTTTCATAGTCCTTTTGGGTTTCATCTGTAAAATAGGAGTAAGTACTTTTGCCTCAAATTTGTTGAATGAGATAATGCATATGAAGGCTTATGTAAGTGTTAAGTTGTCATGCAGATATTTAGTAATGAATCTTATAAGATCCTATTTCTCCACTTGCTTATTAGTCTTGGGAAAGTTACTTAAATGCTCTGGGTGTCAGTTTTCTCATCTCTGCATGGGGGGAACAAGACCTACGTCATAGAGCTGTTGTGAAGATCAATTGAGATGATATTTATCAAGCATTTAGAACAATGTCTGATATAAATGAGTGTTTCTTCTTCTTGTTAGGTAATTATCCTGCCATTGTGAAACAATGAACATATTTAAAGTAGAATTAAGTGTCTTTCATCACTTCCAAAGGAAAAACTTCAACCAGATGGCCCTCCAAACCATCTGAATTCTGTCAGTGGCACATATCATCTTTTCTTTAGGAGGGTTGATTCCATTTCCTTCATCCCTGTGATAGTCAAGTTCATGTGGCTAGGTTATGAAATTCAATTGTTTCGTCAAGCAGGCAGTGGCCTGATTGTTTCTGTGAAGATATTTTGTGGATTAAATTATTACTCAATTGATTGCATCATTGGTTGATTATATCTATACCCAACAAAGGAGATTGCCTTTAGCAATGAGAGAAGTCTCATCCAGTCAGTTGAAGGACTTAAAGGGAGAACAGATGATTTCAGCAGTCAGTGGGAGAATTTCTATCTCTACTTGCATTAGTCAAATTCTCCTGGGGAATTCATTAAAACTTTTATGAGTTTCCAAATTACGGCCCATCTTATGGAATTCAGACTTGGCAATCCCCATGCTCACATGAGCCAATTCCTACAATAAATCTCAAAATATTTACATATTATGTTGGTTCTGTTTCCTTGGAGAACCCTGAACATATAATCCCTATCCATCCTGTCATCTGGAACTACCAATCTCTTTTCCTTGTTCAAAAATAATGACTTCATTTATTGCCTGCTTTTATGTTTCTCAATATTTATTTATTGTTTGTTTATTTAATGTCTTTATCAAATACTTATATAATGCTTACTGGGTGTGGGTAGGTACTATTCTAAGTAAAATTTAAAGATTAACTCAATTCTGAGATAGGTGTATTGTCACCCTCATTTTGCAAATGAGAACAGTGACATACAGAGAGGCAGGTAAATACGCCCAAGCCACCCACCTTGCAAGCGGCATGGCCGAGACTGAGTACACACCACATGGTGGTCCTAACCCGATTTCCTGCTCTGGGGCAGGCTTGGTCTACTCTGCTGATTGGGTGAAAGGGCCTCTCTGTCCTTGGCATTGTTCTCAAGGTTCTTGGGCAAATGCACAGATGGACTCAGAGCTGCAGTCCTGCAGAGCCTTCCTCAGGAACCCTGAGAAATGGAATCTGACCTTGCAAGAAGGAAGCACAAAGAGAGCTTCTGAAATACTTCTGCCCCCAAGACAACACGACTTGGACCAGTGAAGTCATTTTTGGAAAACATATTATCTGTTAAGGAAGTTAGAGGCATAATCATTTAATTCATTCAACCTACATTCTGTGAAAGGACGTTTTTTTTCTCTGCTCTCAAAAGTTGGTTCCTTTACCTCCAAAGGAAAAATTTATTATGTGCTTTCCTTCATTTAAAAAATATTTAACAACTGATTTGTATGTTGCATGAAAGTTACACATTTCCTAAGATACATTTGCTATTTTATTTGCTTTCATTAAAAAATGTGTCAGTAATCTTTTTGTTAACATGAAGATAAAGGATTAGTAATGCAAGATGCAGTTTTCTTGTAACCTTCTTGAAAGCAGACTATAGTTTCTTATCTGGGTCCAACATTCATTTCCCTGAATTGAAAAAAAAAGGTGACTTAAAATGAAATAAACCACATTTGATTCCTAAGAGCATCGCTGGCAGGGAAATGTACTGAGAAAGGCAGACAGTCACATTCTAGGAAGCCCCTCAGCTCCCCAAGGGAGAGAGTTGACTAATTTTGCATTTTAAAGTACAATTTTGATGCAGGAAGAGTTGTGAATCGTCTTCCATTGATTATTCATCAGAAGATGTATTTTTATTCCTTGAAAATTCAGGCTATTAGGAAAAGAAAGCACTCAGTGAGGTGTAAGTCTTCCTTATTTTAGTTTAAAATTTCATTTTATTATTCAGTGCCTGCTATGAAAGAGGTGCTGAGCCAGGGGCTGAGTGTGTTCAGAGAGGAACAAGAAAAGGCCCTGTCCCTAATGGGTCATGTCTGCTCTCCTTAACTGGATGCAGGCGCAGGTATATCCGATGGAGGAAAATGCAACGTTTGGTTTTCACTCCCAATCGCAACCCTGTGGCAGAAGTACAGGCAATTTAGAGGTTTTTAAAGCCCTCTCAGATCTGGTCTAAGTGAGGCTAATCTCAGCCTCCCTTTTTGGTGGGTGTTACATGGAAGGGGTGGGGGGACTCAGGCTGTCTGGAATGTCACCCGAATGCAGATTGGGACCCAGTCTCCCCAGAATCTCTGAGGTCAGCTGATGAGGTTAAGGGACTTCCTGAAGACTAGTGATACCACCCACGTGCCCAGTTCCACAATGTGTGTCCAGCTTTGACTGAAACTTGTGATCCTATCAAGACAGAGTGTCCAGAGGAAACCCGGGTATTTTAGGCACGTTGCCTCCAGACTTTCAGCTCAGCCCAGCACACACCTGACCTTGTGCCAGACCCTGAGCTGGGCCCTGGAGGAACACAGATGGACGTGGTCCAGCTCTCCAGAGGCAGACAACACGTTATAATAACTATCAGGGTAGAGGTGAGAAGAAGGGTGCAGATGACCTTGGGTGTGCAGGGAAAGCTTCTTGGAGGAAATGTTACTTGAAGTGCTGAAGGGGGAGAAAGAGTTGTCCAGGTAAGAAATTGTAGGAAAGCATTTCAGGAAAACACTCTGAAACAGCAGAAAGCTCCACTTTGCCATTGGTTAGCCCTAAAAAGTAACTGTGGGATTTGGCTAGATGCTGTAGTTGTGCTTTATGAGAACAATTACTGCGATGTGATAGGGCAGAAACCATGCTGAAGCATGGATGGGAAGCAAAGCTGTGAAGACACATGGGGCACATGAATAAAGAGAGAGGGAAGAGGTGGGAACAGCCACAGGAGTAAGCTGGAGGCAGAGGAGCTTGAGATGTTGGCTGCCTAGATGGAGTAGAACCTTTCATGGAGCTGGCAGCATGGAAGATACATCTAGGGAAGGGTCCTGGAGGAGAGGACCTGGGGTCCAGATGTGGGAAGGGGTTGGCCTTGTGCAGGAGGGAGGGTGCCTCATGTCTGAGTTGATTTGTAGGTGCAGGAGCTATAAGTTGCACTGTTTCACTACCAGTTAGCTCTTTTATTTCTCCATTAGGTGGGGGAGACAGCTGAACAGAACAGGTGAAGGAGCTAACCCAAAGAGTGGGCAAAGGAGTGGAAGCAAGCAAGGGGAGACCCTTGACTAGGGAAGGTGGTGGTCAGGTTTCAGGCAAATGGTGGGACTGAGGGCTGAGTTTTGCTGGTCAGGTGCAATGGAAGGGCAGAAAGCAAAGATGGTTAAGGTACTTGATGAGAGCGGTAAAGCCTGGGTAAGGAGGAAAGCGAGGCTTGTAGGGGGTAGTAAGCTGGGAGAAGCTGGAGGGATCAGGACACTATAGGTCTCTTTAAAAACCCAGATTTCCCTGAGAGGAGCCACAGAAGAAGCTCCTAACATCATTAAGCCTGTGTCTTTGCCCTCCAGGCTTGGAGAGTTTGGAGTCCCTGGACAAGGAAGTGGGGTAAAGAGGGGCTGAGATGAAGATCCCTTCCTCCCTGCTCTGACCATTGGCCACCTTCCCCCTTTTGGGGGGCAAATCCGATTTTAATGAAAGTGCTCTGTAAATGAAACAAACTAGAAATTGTCTGGGAGGCAGTTGAGTCAGACTAGAAGCAGCTCTAAGTGCTGCTCTGTCTGGTTAGGAGATGTTCAAACCCGAATAACCAAGCTGAGATGGATCAGGGAGAGAAGACCAAGGAAAGAAGTTAGGAGAGCTGGGTCTTGGAAAGGATATTTCAGAAAAGGTAGTGCCTAGTACAGTGTAGCTGTTCAGTAAATGCTCGTTGAATTAAACTGCGTCCAGTGGTAGCTCCTGGAGAAGGACAGGCAGGCAGCTCAGCAAGGGGGAAGCTCCTGGCAGGGACGTTCTGCAGAAGCCTCACCCTCACTCAGGATCTGCCCTCCACTCGAGACTGGAGCTCCCTGAGCTGAAATGCATTCATTTTATTCTCTGCTGCCTCCCCAGCACCCACCTGGGCACCCCCTCGAGTTTGAGACTCAATTAAAAACAAATGGAGAGAGGAAGAGAAATCAGGCTTCCTGGGGGCTTGACTGAGGCCTGACTGGGAGGAGAAAGCAGGAGACATTGAACAAGGTTTCTAGCCACTCCCATCCCCTTGTTGTTTCCCAGACCCGGGCCCCGCCCTTCCCCCAGTGACCTTCCTCCATCCCACAGTCTTCCTCACTCACTGAAGGAAGGACACAAAAGGACACAGACAGAAAAGACAAGTCTGGATTGCCGAGTTTCTAAGTAGATTTTAAAAACTCATCACAGATGACACTCTTGAAAGCCAATGCTTTTGGTTTGAAAAGTACTTTTACTATTATTTATTATTTTATTTCAAAAGGCTAGGCCGGAAAGGAAGCTAGAAATCCAATTCATACCACGAACTGGGGGTTCTCAGCTTCTTCAGATCCAGCAGTCTCCTTTGTCCTTTTAATCCAGCCTTTCTATTACAGACATTTTCAAAAGTTGTCGCAAGTTGACCGAACAGTAGAATGAACCTGCCATTCCCAGCACTCGGCTTCAATAATTTTTGATACCTGGAACATCATTTTTCGTCTCTACCTGACCCCCTTGACCACCTGGTTATTTTCAGGCAAATCTTAGCATTTCATCTGTATATACTTCTGTATGAAATGTCTTAAAATAAAGGACTCTTTTAGAAAACAAAACCCCAATACTGTTCGTACATCCAAAGATAATTAATGCTAATCCTTAATTACTGTGTTCATATTTCCCTGACACAAAATTTTAACAATTTGTTTGAAGTCTTTATATCTTTAATATATCCATGCATAGACATATTTATATATCTTTATATAACAGATATTTTCCAAAACCCCCTTTATATGAAAAGGGGGCCAAAATAAGGCTGATAGATAAATATGACCTACCTGTACAGTTATGAAACTGAATAATTATACTAAATATAAAAAAGAAATACAATGAAGACAAATTAAAATGAAACATGAATTTCAACATTTAAGCGCTCGGGACACCTCTACACTAGAACATATAATAATGCAGTTTGATGCATGAACTTGGACATAAAACTGCTGTGAATATGACAGCCTTGGACTCAGACTCAGACAGGGTGTCCTGTGTGGATATACATACCGTGAATAGCATTGCCATTAGCAACATAATTTTTTGGATTGATGAGCAACTCGATAAAATTTCTAATAATATATAAACTTTTCTTGATTTACAATATTGTTCCAGAAAATTCAGTGTATGTTAAAAGTGTGCAAAAAACACTTCGTGTTCATATGTAAAATGGAATTAGGCTCTAGGCACAGATGATTATAAGCAATCTTTTTAACCTATATAAATGTCTACAGGAATATTCAAAAGTCACATAGAATACAGAACAGTCCTTTCTTGGTTGGACTGTTCCATGCATTGTGAAGTGTCTATTGTTCTTGGTGCCTCCCCAGCTGTTTTAGGAGATTAAGGAAATTTGACAACTAAACTCAAGGTGTGATTCTTAATTGGAACCTGGATGGAAATAAAAGCCAGCTACAAAGAATACTATTAGGATAATCAAGGCCATTTGATAAAAATTTCATGAGATAGTATTACTGTTAATTTTCTTGAATCTCTGGGTGATTATTATTCTATTCTTACAGCTGTTCTGTAAGTTTGGAAATTTCAAAATAAAATGTTTTAGGGGAGATATCCCACCAATTAAAAAATTGTCAAGGGGGCAGTACCACTCCCATTAGAACTGGGGCCATGAATAATAGATTCCAAAGAAAGTACATGAAGACCCAGAGGTAAGGAGGTTGAGTTGGGGAAGAAGCAAGAGAGTTAGAAATGGGTAAGTTTCTTTCCTATGTCCTGCTTTGGGTTGGGCCCCGGAGGGGTCCTAGAAGTTTAAGTTTGGATTTCCAAGGGGAGTAATGACATGAAACCTACTTATCCTCTAGAACTTTAGAAGTGGCAGACTTGCCAGTGTTCCCCTGATCACATGGTATAGGAGAAGTAGATTCTCACAGGCCTCAGAAAATTGAAGAGGAACATCAGGAATTCCCCATGTCCCTAGAAGAAGGAAATAAATGTCTGATAAATGTTGGTGGTGCCAGCGGAGGACTGAGGGTGGTTACGTCCCAGAAGCACACCTTTCGATGCCCACTCTCACATCCTGTACCCTCTGGAACTTACCTGCTACCCTGGTAAACGGGGGACTTCAGAGCAAGGGTCAAAGGACACAGCATATTTGATCGAGTTAAACTTAAAATTAGTGATCACTAATTGATTGACTTTATCTGGAGATAACTACATCATTTTCTGCTGTCAAGTGGAAATGGGGGACTTAAAGAAAATTAAGTTATACTTCTTCTGGAAAACCTAATTTTGTGACTTGTGAAAACTTGTACCTGCTACTGTCTTAGATGTGCCAACGAAATACAGTATTCATTCTCTAAGTTCTGCAAGACACTTTCATTTGTCTTATTTCATGTTTTTCAGTGCCATTTTTTCAACTCTGAGATATGGAAAGGTCCTTGGCTCCATTATATAAATATAGAATGTATCAGAAAAATAAGGGGGATGTGGAGGGCCAGAAGCAATCAATCAGGCCCAAGCAGGGAAAGTCCCCACAACATTGGGGCGGAATGTCCTCAAGAGTTAAACAATAACCAATGTTAGGAAACTGAGAGAACGGGATGTGTTTTGGCAACAGCTAACGGCATTTTTCTGCTTCTATGACACACTTGCTTGCTAGCAACTGCTAAACCACAACATGACTTTGGCCTTTATAAGCATACCTTGAAAACCTCTGGGGGCTGCTCTCCAAATCTTCCTTCTTGGAAGTTTCTGAGGCAGTCACCGGCCGGCTAATAAAGACTCCAAACTGGCTTGCAGTTTCGAATTATGTGGTCTCACTTTCAGTGCGCCCCACAACAGGGGAAGTATACATATACATAACATTGTACAAACATAGAAAGGGGTTGGAAGCTGATGAGATAGAAGTCATGTCTGAAATTGTGAGAATGGAAAGTACCAGAAATCTTGGGGTTTTTTCCCTCAGTTTTCTAATCAAGAAGTTATGAGGAAGATAATTTGTTTATTTGGTTAAAAAATATCAATTTGAAAAAAGTTGTGTTCATATTCCTAACTGAGGCTTGGATAGAATGTATGGGCCTCCCATGAAATAAAACCCTTGCACCTTCAGCTCTGCTCCTTTGTTCAATCAGAACGTCATAGGAACTGGTAAGGGTAGATGGCTGAGAGCCTGTCACCGCAGCCCTGGGACTTAGAAATTTTAGTTTTAAAGGGGATTAAAGCATAGAAGAACATTTTTAAAACATCATGCATTTTCGTAAGTACCTAGGCATGCCTCCTGGCTGTTTGTGTGAAGGGTCTTTGGAGCAGAAACTGTGACAGAAAAGGAAACACCTGTTTTGACTTTGTGTGTGGGGTAAACGTTAATATTTGTTTTTGCTAAAGCACCAAGGGGGGTTTCTCTCTTGTTTCCTTTTCCGTTGCTGGCCCTTGGGATGGAGGGAGAGTCTGGAGCCATTCCAGCGTGGTGGGATTGAGACCTGTATTTAGACACTGCAGCTTCCATGAGGGAGCCGTAGGCACGGGGGACCAGTGCATCCATTCTGGACCGGATCTCTAAATGTCCAGACATCAAGTCACTCTGGTGCTGTGGTCTTCATGCCTCGGGGGTTACTTTGCAATTGCCATCAGAGCACACAGGTAGTTTAGATCCCCAAGTTCCATGTCTTCTTTCCCAACATTGGTCCATCTGGGAACATGACTGAGGTCTCCAGATTCTCCCTCCCCATCTCCCCTTGCCCTACTCTCACTTTAGAAAACAAAGGCACACCTTTCACCTGACCAGTCACTTTGCCAGGATGGAAGAGCCTCGGGGGACAACAAAAGGTGTTGGGATGAGAAAGTGATGACTGTGATGACTGGGTCACATATCCTCTCACTACTCAATTGGTTTTCCACTCTTTAATTTCATCAGAATTGAAGTCTGTCCCATGCCCCTGCTCCCTTTTTACACAGGGTAGCTTTATGGGCTGAGTTATTATATCTATCAGAGCATTAATTGTGCCTAAAATCAGGATGTGTCTTCTACTCAATGGCATCGTACCATTCCTTTGGCTAGGTGTGTTATGAAGGGTTGTAATACTTGACAGTTTCAAGTAAGAAGCTTCCAATTTGCAGAACAGTGTCAGTGGCTTGGAAGAAAATCCCAGAGATGATAGTGGGGCACTCTTAAAAGAAAAGCCACTTTACATGTTCTTGATAGCACAGAAGATGATGTTGGCTAAAAAAGGTGGCCGTCAATGACTCAGTTGAAAAGTGATTCAGAAGAGTTGGACTCAGAATATGAGGAGGTTTTAAGAATACCTTAGCCAATTTATTTCACTAATATCCTTTTTATGTATAAGAATGACATATAATCAAAATCTATGTCTAAAGCCTAAAACAGTTCTTTCAGTAAATACTAAAACTTTGAAGCATGAAGGAAATATTGCCTCATGGTTTAATTGGTAGCATTTTTTTTTCTTTCCTAGAGGCACATGAAATAATGTGTCTTACAATCAACAATGTTGATTGTAAGACAATCAACAATGTATTAGATTCAGTGAAACACCATGTTTAATAGTTATCTATTAAAATATATCATGTATTTGTGTTCTATCAATTGTATATTATTAATTAAAATGACAATGCAGTTCTGAAGAAACATTTTAATACTTAGAACTTCATGGGCTTAGGAAATAAAGAAAATTCTGTCTCTCTGTGTTTGTGTTTCTCTCCCTCTCACATACAATTTAATAGTAGTAATTTGAAATTTTTTTTTCCCTTGAAAATTTAAACTATCCATGTGTGTTTACCGCAGCATCTTGGGGCTCCCTAGTGCACAGTTTATGAATCACAACTGTAGGATGTATTTATGATATTTTCCATTGCCTTAATGAAGTTCAGGCTTTTTGCTTTCCCGGAGGTAGTTAGAAATCTGGC
Organism: Tamandua tetradactyla; assembly: GCF_023851605.1. NCBI lineage: Eukaryota > Metazoa > Chordata > Mammalia > Pilosa > Myrmecophagidae > Tamandua > Tamandua tetradactyla. The sequence continues at coordinate 81,180,649 of NC_135341.1, forward strand.
AGCAACTCAGGGTGAAAACCTCATGAGGCTGGACCAAAAAGAGGCCTAAAATTATCCAGGGAGGAACCTTGGGCTCCAGTGAGAGACTTTCTCCAGATTCTCTCTCCCCATCTCCCCTTGCCCTACTCTCACTTTAGAAAACAAAGGCACACCTTTCACCTGACCAGTCACTTTGCCAGGATGGAAGAGCCTCGGGGGACGACAAAAGGTGTTGTTGTCCATTTGTGTGTCCAGTTTTGAGAGAACTCCTATCCTGATTAGCAGCTAATAATTTTTAACTTTGCCACCCATGATCAGGTTTTCCTGATTTTCTCTCTCTTTTCTAATGCAGTCTGTGAGGTTGAGGGCTACAAGAGGGAAAAGACCATGTTTTATCCACAATTATGTGACCCTAGTACCTAACACAGTGCCTGACTTTCCAAAGGTGCTCAGTAAATATGTATTGATTTTAAAGTCAAGAACTTGAATGGAAGAAAGAAACAGGTATCTTGTCCAGTATTAATGCACTTCTTTGAATTTTGTTGAAGAAAAATGGTTAATCTTTGTAGGGCAGATATTCCTCTGCATCAATGGGACATTGAATCTGGGAACCAGGTGTGGCTTTAGAAGAGCACCAGGCTGTAGAATGTTAGAATGAGAGAGGTCCCTTAGAAACTGGTTGGTCCACTGCTTTCCCACTGTGTTCTACGGAGCTCCAGGTTTCTCATAGATGCCTACAATCCTCAGGGTTTGGGGTAGACTCTGAATTCCATTCCTACTTTGACAAGAATAGTTCTACTTTTTCAATTTTGAATTTGTTTATACATTGGATTCTACATGATTTTTTTTTTCAAAGTGCACATTTATTTCAGATTATTGCAAAGGAATGGAGGATAAATGTAATAAGGAACAAAGGAAACAAAATAATGATAGGATACACAAGTGTAAGCAAACTGTGTCAAGAAAACCCTTTCAATCCTTCTACTTCTACCATTTAACAGTCAAAATTCGTACAGACTTCATCTGGCCCTTCAGAAGGCGGTGTGGACGTGCTGGTGCAGCCCTCCCATCTCTCTGTGGTGCGGACACAGCTTCCACTGGGGGCAGTTGGGATGCTGCCTTTGCTAAAGTTCTTTCTTCAGTTCACTGTCCTGTGAATGGTGATTTCCAAACCTTGAAGGTTCTGGACTAGAAAACGGAGAAGACTCCCAAGACCTATTTTCTATCTTGAAAGAATCATTTTCTTGGAAGGCAGATTTCTGTTTCGGGGCACGGGATGTTAAACACATGGGGTCCCAGTGTGAGCTCTGCCTTCTCCTCTTGCATATGGATCTGCCTCCAGGTGACGGTTCTACAGCACAAGGCTGAACCTTAGTCACATGCTTCAGACCTTCCAACATGTTTGGAGCGTCTCTAGCTCTCTGGTTTTCTGAATGATGGTTATAACTGGTGTTCCTCACACCTGGGTCCCGGTTTTTTATTCATTTTTGTTGCTGAATTCTCCGAGTCGTAAATACTCGCTCCTGGTTGTATGGAAGGACAAGGAGCCTGGGAAGAAGCCAGCTGAGGGGAAGCAGTGGAGAAGGGGGAGGAGGGGGCGCCTGTGCACTGACCTTGGAAATCGATCTGGTTGGACTTGCAGTTGAGCAGTCCCTAGGCCCCAAACCACTAGGCCGGTCCTTCAAGTCAAAGGAGCCAGAATTTGACTGCTTTTCAGTTCCTGCGCTTCCACAATTGCAACAAATGTGAAGTGAAGAACGTGAGCTCATCTTCAAGGGCTGCTGTTTTTTTTTTATTGCAGCTTCATTTAAGACTTTTCAATTGTTTGTCACGTCTTAGAGAAGGGGGCGCAGGATGCCAAACTAGTTGCAAGGGATGGAAAAATTCAGCTTTCTCTTCTTCTTCTTGTTCATTTTTCCATATACTAATTAGAAATCTGAGATAATAGGCTTTGTCGTCATTTGCCACACAGAACCAATCAGCGGAAGATACAACTGAGGACCCATAGCTCTTAGAGTCTACAGAGCTGAAGAACTGGGGCAACTCAAAATTAGGTCTTGGACAAGATGCTAAAGGAAGAGTTTTCCCAATAATGCAAACAATACTTTGAGCTGATCGACATTCTTTATTTTCCCAATTTGCAAAATCTAGTCTATTGGAACAACAAAAGTATTCCAGGAACCCTCGCTGTTCTCTGAGAATAAAAGCAAATTCAGAAGCAATTTCAAGGAAATGTTATCAGTTTCTTGATACCTCAGCAATTGGGCTGAATTAATTAGCACCTTGCCTCATTACCTTTAGATTTTGACAATCAGAGAAATAAAGACTGGAGGCAGGAAGAGGGCCCGGCTTGAAGGTCCCTGGACCTATGGAGCTGCAGGTGCTCAGGCTCAGGCACCCGGGGCAGTGCGTCCGCTCCAGCCCCCGATGCCCGCATGTGCCCTCCAGCCCTGGAGACAAGGGGTGGGCAATCCTTGTCCCGCCCCCAGCTATCTAGCGTTTAAATTCTGCTTTTCAGCTCGCTGCAAAGTTAGAAAACATTTATCCGGTCTTGTAAAGGGAGAACAATACACACTTGGTTTTTTTATTACATGCACAAAAATGTTCTATCTGAATTAAGAGTTCTTTGGCTATGCCAGGCTGCCCCCCTGCCCCACCTTTTAAAAAATATAATTATAAGCTTCATAGCTGTTACTTCTTCAAGGCCATTTGAAGTTCTGAATTCCTGGAATTCTCCATGTGCCTGTGTCTTTAGAGGGGGTTGCTCAGCCCAAGGTCAGAACTTTTTGACTGGGATTTCCAGTGGTTCAGCCCCCTATTGTTTACACCCCCTCCTCCCCATCCCCGTGGCTGCAGGCACCAGAGATGATAACACAGAGGCCTCCGACAAATACTAGGGCATAAAACAACGAGACTTCTCTAAAAGGTGAAAGAAAGCTTGTGGTGAAGCAAAAATAACCCAGAAGCGTTTTAAGTGACCCTGATGACTATTTGAAAGTCAGTTATTTTGAATGGATTAAGGTGCTCACCTCGGCCCAGACCCCCCACCCTCACCCACAGAAGCTGAAGTGTCCGAAGCGAATTATGCGGGAGACCGTTGAGGCTGAGCCTCTTGGCATTCTGAATCCAACGCCATTTACAATTTTTATTGTCTCATGGTTGCCGGGTGTGTATTTGTGTTTGCAAAAGCAGTTTAGGCCCTGGAATTGCAAACTGTTCCCTTAAGACCCCAGCAGCTGCGCTATCTCCTATCTTTGTTCCTCACCTCATTTTCAAGGATTGTTACACATTTGTAAGTACAATGGGATTATTTATGCATTGTGTCTGTCCACTCTTGTCTGTGCCACAAAAGGAGAAATAGCCTGCACTGCGACTTAAGGGCTTTCTGACCGCTCCAAAGTCATGACATTTCCTTTGCTTTTTGATGGCTGGCTTTGAAAAGCGGGGAAGCTGGGTGACAAACTCTGTGGGCTCCAGGAGGGAGATGAGTTGTCGTTGTTGTGAAAAAGCGTATTTAGTCACTTTTAAAAAAGCCAAGTGCGGACTTTAATAGAGCCACACAGGCTTCTTTGGAGATTGCTACAAGGTGGATTGTCTTGATAAAACGTTCGAAGCCAGAAATCCATCAGGCGTCTGTGAATATAAGCACTGACCTGGACCCGAGCACACAACATTCTCACCAAACTTCAGAGTTGTTTTTTTTTTTTTTCAAATAGAGGAAGGATGACTGTCCAGTACCTTTCCTTTTTGTCTTCTTTGCAGTTCTTCTTCCAGACCCAAATCGCGTGAAAGAGTCTGAGGACAAACTATCTCCAGCCCATCTGAGGCCATGTGCATTGGGGTCTGTGGGCTCAGCTTTTTGGGTTTGTGCAGAGGCCATGAGTGTGCATTTCAGTTGGCAGCCCCTTTCATGGCCAAGGGCAAATCTTCATTTTAATGGAAGAAATGCCTTCTCAGCATCCCCAAACCCTCAGTCAATATGATGTTCACTAGCACTATTGCCAGAGCTGCCCCAAGCCCTGTTGACTTCCTCCTGAGCCCTTACCTGCCCTTGAGGTAGCTGCCTCCAGGTAGAGGTAGCACATTTAGGCATGACTAGGCTATGCCAGATGTGGGTGAGAGTGGAGGGGGCCTCGTGAATGATTTTTTGTATTAAAGTAATAAATATTTTAAGTAATATGATGACCGGTTCATTACGTTTTAATTACTAAACCCTCTTCCAAGTCTTCCTTTTAGAGCATCAGTTTTCTGCTGTTATAGGGAAGTTAACACATCTTTCCTATCATGTGGGCTGTGGATAAAGCACAAATTCAAGGACAGTGCTGAGAGACCACAAAAGCTGAGATTTAAAAAGGAGATTTTATTTGAAATAGAAAAAAAAAGACCTTGCGCAATGGTGGTGCTCTGTTGTGAACAATGGCTTGAACGAGGTGGAGAAGATACCTGGGTTGGAAGGAGGAGACAGCTGGTGTGGGTCCATCTTCTGGCCACTGCTTCCATGATCTTTCAGCCCGGACCCTCAGAAAGGCCAGTTCCCTTTCTTTCCCCTTCTTTGCTTCCTTTTTCCCATTCCGAAAAAAAAAATGCAGAAAATATAATAGTTATATTCTCACTAGCCAGAATTAAAGAATATTAACACTTTGCCATTTTTGCTTTAGGTTATTAAATCATTTACATGAAATATGTTCAGCCACATTAGGCATTCTGTCAATGTTATTTTCTTGAGGAAGTATCCTCTGGGACCCTCTATCTTTCCCCAATCAAAACTGGTTTTCTTCTTTACATGTAGCACATCACTCATCCTAAGCTTTTCCTGTATTTTATTTCCTAGTCCCTGTATTTCCTATCTTCTTCTTTCTTGGTTTACTCCCTTGCTATATTACGATTCTTTCTAAGGAGGGATGTGCAGGAGATACATTTTTTGAGAACTTGCATGTCTAGATATGCCTTTATTTTGCTGGATGTTTAATTTTAGGGTGTTTAATTTCCCTTCACATTTTTAAAGGCACTGCTTCTACCTTCAGAGTGTTGCTATTTAGCACTGTGAGGACATTGTGATTATTCTTTGTTTGACATTACTTTCTATTGTTTTTCCTCTCAGGAAGCTCGGAGGATCTTCTAGTGCTCTGAAATTTCATGTGGGTTAGTATATATTTTTTCATGCAAGAACTTATTTATATTTCTGGTGTTAATCAGTGGGACACTGTCATGGTCAGGTTCATGTGTCTACTTGGCCAGGTGGTGGTACCTGTTTGTCTGGTTGGGCAAATACTGGCCTGTCTTTTGCTATGAGAACATTTCATAGAATTAAATCATGAGCACGTCGGCTACATCCACAGTTGATTCCATTTGTTATCAGCCAAGGGGAGTGTCTTCTTTAATGAGTGATGCTTAATCTAATCACTGAAGCTTTTTAAGGAAGATTCAGAAGAAACAGGCTCTCTTCCTGCTTCGGCCAGTGAACCTCTCCTGTGGAGTTTGTCCAGACCCTCCATCACGGTTGTCAGCTTCACAGCCTGCCCTACAGATTTTGGACTCTGCATTCTTATGGTTTCATGAGACACTTTTATAAATTTTGTATTTACGAATATTTCCTGTTGATTCTCTTTCTCTAGAGAACCCTAACTAATACAGATACATAGGTCTACACAACCTCTTTCAATCATGTCCACCTTCCACGTGTGACTTAATATTTATCTATTGCTCTGGGCACTCAATGGACCCTTTCTGCCTGAAAATATTTGTCCTCCAATTCTGGAAAATTTTCTTCAATTATTCTGTAACAATTTCCTTCCCTCTTTGATTTTCTCTACTCTTTCTTTCTGAAACTCTTATTATTTGGATGCTAGATCTTCTAAATTGTTTCTCTTCTAAATTTTTTAAAATGATACATATATGTATCATTTTTAGTACAAAAAACAAAAAAATTCAATTTGAGCAAAAATAATTGATTGTTATTTGCTACAAAGCAAGAAATACAATATTTTGGGAGTATTATACATTATGTAACTTTTTAAACATGTTTGACAGATACAATTTACATCTGACTAGCTTTGTTTCCTCTTTCCTCTCCAACAGTTATGTTCATTGGGAGTTTTCTATATACTTGAGCAATGTATGTACTTTTAGCACTCATGCCCAGCAGTACTTTTTTTTTATTGTATAGTATAACATATATAACAAAGCAAAGAAATAAAAAAGCAATAGTTTTCAAAGCACTCTTCAACAAGTGATTACAGGACAGATCCTAGAGTTTCTCATGGGCTACGATATGATCCTCTCATATTTTTCCTTCTAGCTGCTCCAGAATATAGGAGGCTAGAGGGCTTAAATATTTTTCTATCATCACAATCAAATTTTTTTTCCTTCTTTTCTTGTGAAAAGTAACCTATATACAAAAGCTATGAATTTCAAAGCAAAGCACCACAATTAGTTGTGGAACATATTTCAGAGTTTGACATGGGTTATAATTCCACAATTTTAGGTTTTTACTTCTAGCTGCTCTAAAATACTGGAGACTTAAAGAGGTATCAGTTTGATGATTCGGCATTCATATTCATTTGTTTAAATCCTATTTTCTCTGTATAGCTCCACCATCACCTTTGATCTTTCCATACCTCTCTTTAGGGGTGTTTGGGCTATGGCAATTCTAAATTTTTGATATTGGAAGTGTCTGTCACTAATATGGGGTAGGGAGATGGAACTCTCTGATGTTCTGAAGAGGCTGGGCTAGGTATCAGGACTTATCTGGACCAGGAACCCATCTGGAGGTTGTAGGTTTCTGGAAAGTTACTTTACTGCCTAGAACCCTTGTGGAATCATATATATCGCCCTAGGTGTTCTTTAGGATTGGTTGGAATGGTCCTGGTTGGGGGTTGGCAGGTTATGATAGGTAGCAAGGTCTAACTGAAGGTTGCATAAAAGCAACCCCCAGAGTAGCCTCTCAGCCACTGGTACTTTATTAATTATACTTCTTTTCCCCCTTTCGGTCAGGATGGAATTGTTGATCCCATGGGACCAGGTCTGGATTCATCACTGGAAGTCATCTCCCATGTTGTCAGGGAGACTTTCACCCCTGGATGTCTGGTCCCACATAAGGAAGAGGGCAATGATTTCACTTGCAGGGTTGGGTTTAGAGAGATTGAAGCGACATCTGAGCAACAAAAGAGGTCCTCCAGAAGTCACTCTTAGGCATACCTATAGGTAGTCTAAGCATCTCTGCTACCCACATAAGCTTCACAAGAGTAAGCCTCATGATTGAGGGCATGGCCTATTGATTTGGGTGTCCCTAAACTCTCCTAAATTTTCATAGCTTCTCTTCTATTTTTATCTCTTTATCTTTCTGTTCTGCTTTATGTTCTTGTTCATTTTTAGAATTATTTTGACTTTTCTTAGAACTTTACTCTTCCATTTGAACTTCAGAACCAGTTGGCTAAACTCTACTCCATTACTGGAATTAGAACCATATTGATCTTACTGATATTTTACCATCTATGAACAAGGTATACCTTATCTATTCAAGCCTTCCTTCATATCCTTTCAGATTTTTTATCATTTTCTCTTAAAATCTTTTGTTATATTATTCTTAGTTACCTCAAAATTTTTGTTGCAACTGTGAATTATATGTACCCAGATACCTCACTGCATTTTAAAATTGTTATTGCTGGTGTATAGGAATGTTTTTGATTTTAGTATATTGATATTGTAGCCAGAAAAACTCTCTTGTTGCTTCCAAGATTGGTCCTGTAGGTTTTCTAGCATTTAAATGTGGAAGATCATATTAATTGTAAATAATGGCAATTCAGTGTTTTTCTTTCTAAACTTTGTGCTTTTCTCCCCTTATCTTACTACATTGCCTGAACCTCCACAACAGTGTTGAAAAGTATTTGGACCAGCAGTCATCTTTATTTTATTTCTGCCCTTAATAGTAATGTTCTAAATTTGTATCATTCAGTGTGAGGTTGCTCTAGGTTTTGGTGGGTGTTTTTTTTTTAATCCTATTAAGACACTTCTCTTCAGTTTAGAGTTCCCTAGGAGCATTTTAAATATCATGAATGGGTGTTTAAATTTAAGAAATGATTTGTGTTTATTTTTTGAAGTTTACCTTATTAATGTGAGTTACAACTTAATAGATTTCTCATATTCAACTTTGCATTCTGGCTTAAATGCCAAATGATTACAATGTAATTTTAAAAGTGTGCTATGGGATTGGATTTGCTAATAGTTTAGAACTCTCACATGTATGTTAATAATTAAGATTGCTCTATAATCTTTTATTACACTGTAGTTCTTTGGTTTTGTTCTCAAGTTTGTTACCAACTTAGTAGAGTGAGTTGGTGGCATTTCCTTCTTTCTTCTTTGAACATTTTCTGTAATATAGGGACAACCTTTTCTTGAAGTTTTGGTTAAAAATCATCTATTGAAAAAATAGGGCATGTTGGTTCTAGTAGGTCCAAAATTGTGACTTCAGATATCATTTCTGGTTTCCAGAGTATCTGGCCAGACTTTGAAAGGACTGCTTCATGATCTATCAAGGACAGTTTTCCACCTGAGTTTAGTAAATGAACTGGAAATGGGTGTGTAGCCTGTTACTGCTGGAAGGTGTTTTTCAGTGGGCAGGCCCATAGGTTGTCATGTACACCGTCTTTTTCAAGTACATTGGTTCTCATGTACTGAAAAGCAATTTTTACCATAAAAAAAAAAGAGAAGGAGAAAGACACTAACAAATATCATTGACTAACAATGAATCCCAAATAATGCCAGATATGGTTCTATAATTTAAATATGAATTATTTTAAAAAGTAACTCTATGTTGACTGGCCCAGTCACTATAATTATGTAATCTTTAAGGGAAAGAATCAAAAACTCTCCAATATCCCTTGCAGTTTAGCAGAAGATTACTTTGTGATCTTGCAAACAGTTGATTCCGGAGCTGTGATCATGAGAAGCAAAGCCAGCATTGGATCCGAGGGTTGTTTTTGAAAACAATTTCCAAAGAAGTCAGGTTTTCTGGGATCGCTTTTTTTTTTTAATTTGCCAAGTAACATTTAAAATATTTCCAAATACTTTCATTTTTGATCATGGGGCTGTCTCTGTTTAAGCAAAGTTCTCACTTGAAAGGTGTACAGGCCTACCTCAGGAATTACTTTCCAAATCTAAAAGAACTTAGATTTAAGCTTCTCTCTTAAATTCAACTCTCTTTTGAAGAGATACAGTAAGGCTTCCAAAATACTTACTGTATAATAAAAGAATGACAAGGGGAAATAAATTTCCTTTAATATAACTTCTTATTCTAAAAACATAGGTACAGATCTGAGTGAAGGAAAGTCTTTGTCAGTATATCAATGGTTTCGTCTCAAAACTGGGTCTGTACTGAAAATTGGGTTATAAAAACACATTGCTTATCCCCTGGTTAGTGCAGTTTGCCATAACATCTACTGGAGGGAGGACGTCATTTCCTATATATTCAGGACCCATTAGTTAATTGCCAAGTAAAGCCAGCTTTTATCTTGGGTTGCTACTTTAACCCATGAAAAACTTATTCTTACTAGCAAATAAATTAATTCTCATAGTCTTCTTCTCTTATTGCTCATGATAGAAAGTGTTGAGATTGAGTTTCCTAGACCTTGTTTCAGGAAAATTGGGAAAAAATGACCTTTGGTGAGGTGGATGAGATTTTCTTGTGTGTGTTTTAGGAACTGCAGTGGGATGCTCCAGAGGCCAGCTGTCGGTGGTCTTCAAAGCACTTGTGAAGCCCACATTACACCCACATGACTATGCGCATGTTTCTAACGGATGAATGGATGATGCTTTTGCCTCTCACTTTGTTGAAAATATTAGCTATGACTTTAGCTTTCCAGGGACATTATTTAATTAAAATATTGACTGAGAGTAAAGGGTCAGTTATCAGGGCATAAGAGAAAAAACATGTACGTGTGCATGTATTTATACATGTATATAAATACAATAATACCGATAAAGTATACACTGATTTTGATTGATATTTTTCATTTCCATTCTCTATTTCTCCATTTCAGACTTAGTTCATATTTTCATGATACCCTGCATCAGAATGAAGCATGAACTGTTAACCATTTGAATGTCTTGGATGCACAGTGATGCAATGCAGATATTTGGGAGATCTCTGTCTGTTTTTCCTCTTTCCAACCAGGAGATGTGACACCTGCTGACCTAGCTCGTACTGGGCTTACCTGTGTCCACTGTTCTGGGATCTTCTGCCAGTCTCTGCGTTACCACTCACTGATAATGCTATTTCTTGCTTTTGCCCTTACATCTTGGGATGTGCCTGTTACCACTTGCTTTGTGTGCACCTTGTTGTTTGAAAGTGAGTCCTTCACGGTGGTTTAATGTCAAGGAGAACCTCAGAACTGTGGTAACAAACACTGTACTAGTCCCTGTTCATTACTGACCACTATTCTTATCAGTGGCCAATGCTACATGTGAAATTTGAGAAGTTACATACTTTTTGCAGCTGGACTAAACGATTAAGCTGCCAGAAATCAATGTGTTTGGAACACTAGTCAATCTGTTGTTGAAAATTGAATTCAGCCTTCACACTTGTCATGGCTCATTGTTGGTGTTTTGAGTGTCCTCTCCTCCTGGTTGTTTCTTTTCTTTTTAATCTCGAAGGGCACTAATTCTACTCTTCATTCTCCCTCAGAAGAAGAGGAACTTTACAGAAAGGAAAGAATCTATAACCTTAACACAATCACTGTTGAAATCATTCTTTTTCTGACCTGGGTTTTCCAGCTCCTGTTTTTTTTTTTTTAAGGTGTTCTAGAATGCGAGGCTCTGCTCTGGGGAAAGCGGAAATGAACATCAGCCAGAGCAGCAATTAGCAATCTGCAGGAGGCTGATGGTGCACTGGGACCTCTTCAAGGGTGGTGCTTTCTGGCTGGGATGATGGTCAGCCAGGGATGCGCGGATGTTGCCTGTTCCTTGGCTCAGCCAACCCCACTCCCTTGGGGGCCTGGGGAGAGATCAGTGCTCTAAGGCGGCGACAGCGAGGAGAATGGCACTTCAGTAATGGCTAGACTTTGACCCCAAATACTGATTTCCAGGAAATGAGGCCAGTTTAGTGGGGGGACTACATTAACATCTACAGGGTAGGGCTAAGTGGCCTCAAACCAAAGCCCTTTCTCATAATGACAATGACTTCTTCCTGTACAGATAAGTGGAGCTTTCCATCTTGATGGTTGCATCCAGAGGTGAACTACAGATCTCAGGCAGAGTGAAGGAGGGCAAGGAGATATTTTCATAGTTTGTCACAGGAGGTCCCAGATCTTTCTCTTGGACAGAGTTGGGTGTTACAGTTTAGGTCAGTGCAATCTGTGGAACTCCTGTCTCACGTTCTCCTGTGGGTATGTAACTCTGTCTTCTTTCTGTTTTTAAATGACTGCTGAATTGTATTGATTGCCCTCCCGGCTATTCAACCCTTTCTCCAAGGTCTACTTTTTTCCCCCCTCACTTTTTATTACTTTATAAGTGTGTGTGTGTATGCATGAGAGAGAGAGAGAGAAGGAGAGGGAGAGGGAGAGAGAGGTGGCTATGGCATCATCTTATGGTAGGGTTTATAAGTGTGGGGATATGATGAGAGCTTTCATACTTGGATCTTGATTTTGGGTGGTGGCCTGGGATACTGTCGAAAGCAAAACAATATTTGCTGAAGATCATTTTCTATGTTTTTCCCATCAGGGGAGCTATGAATTATAGCAGCTCTGCCAAATTTAACTCAGCACTTTGCCCTGGGAGAGCAAGGGCTCATCTTATTTTTTCAGTGATATGATTACAGTGCTTGTATCTACGAGGTGATCAATAAATATGGGTTATTACTTGATTGGCTTCATGTTAAAGGTATCTTAATATAAATGTGAGCACTAGTTTCTGTATCTTAGTGTAAGTCACAAGGGAGAAGCTCTGCCCCATGTTTTTCTTAGGTGGAATGGTCATGCATTGTGGGTGACTGCACTGCCTGGAAGGATGCCGTGTGGGAAGGAAAGGACGCTTATGATTCCACCATTGTAAGATGTGTCTAGCTATTTAATAAGCTTCTATTGCCCCTTTTTCTGATTTTCTGAGATGTCCACAATGGTGCCATGGAGGAACAAATTCTGTCAATCTTCTAGTTTTTTGGCTTGCATTATTCCAACATTATTTTTGTCATTTTGTTGCTTTCCCCCTCTCGCCGGGTTGCCTAATATTTAAAAAATGAAATTAATGGACGCTTTAGCTTGTTGTAACCACAGCTGTAGGAGCCGGGGAAGGGGAGTAGAGGAGTTGTTTTAAATTTAATTTCCTAGTGTCTAGTTGCTTTGGCTAGTCTGTGTAAATGGATGAACAGTGAATAAAGAGAATGAACAGATAAATCAATATTAATGCTTTCCTTTCTGTGCCTCAGAATCAATCATGAGACCATGGCTGGATCCCAATTTTTGGTACCAATCAAAATGACAACCCTGGGTGCTGGGACTGCTCTTTGATGCATTTGTTTTTGGAAGGCAGAGATAAACTGTGGAAAGATGGAAAGCTGTATTTTTCCACCTGAGACATTGCTTGCGTCGCTCTTGTCCTTTTTTCCTTTAAGAGAGCCAATGAGACTTTTGGTCTGGGGCCCGGCGCTGATGTTCCTGGACTTACCACGGTGCCGCCCCCTGCCCAGGCAGGTGCAGTGCTCCTTTCCCGGGAGGTTCCCTCCAACACCGTTAGTGCAGCGCTGCCCACAAAATGTCCCACCTGGAGATTGGTGACTGGTGGCAGGTAAGGAGGGGACCCATCGGCGGGACTGGCTGCATAGTTTGCGGGGCCCAGTGCAAAAAAGAAAATGTGGGTCCCGGTCATGGTCAGGTTCATGTGTTAACCTGGCCAGTGGTGGTCCCTGGTCATTCGTCTGGTCAGGCAGACACTGGCCTCGCTGTTGCTATGAGGCCATTTAACCAACTTAAATCATGATCATGTCGGCTGCATCCACAACTGATTGTGTTTGTAATCAGCTAAGAGGAGTGTCTTCTGCAATGAGTGAACTTAATCTAAGTGTGGGGATCTTCTAAGTGTGGGACCCTGTACAGCTGCCCAGGTCTCATGCCTACAAAGCTGCCCTTGACTGTCTTCTCTCCAGGGTGCTTTGGAGACATGCTTCTCTGAGGTGGAAGCTGCAAGAGAAGCTTCTTCCACACCCCTTTTTCTCTTTCTGATCTTGCCCGGTGATGCTGTGTCCACTGGCTCTCAGGTTCCTGCTGTCAGCCCCAGCACTATCTCCTTTATCTGCTTCTCTCCACCCCCACACCCGTTACTCTAATCCAAGCCAAAAGAACCTCTCCCACCTATATGATGGCAGTACAGAGGCCTCAGAACTCCTCTTTGGTCCTCAGTTTCCTTCCCTTGCACCCTCCCATCTCACTAGCAGGGCGGGTCTCTCTTCTCTTTGATCACTCAGACAGCTCACCGTCTACTGTTTTCTTCACTCTGTTCCAGACACTCTGGCCTTCTTGCTTTTCCTGGAACATATCACATGTGTTTGCGCTGGGATCTTTGTGCTTCCTGTTCGCTGTGTGTGGGAATCTCCTCCTCAGGTACCCATGTGGCTAAGGTTAAAGGCCAGCCTTCAGGTCTTTAATGAATACCCTCCCTTCCCTCTACCCCACCCTGTACCGCCTAACCCTGCGTCACATCGCATCTCCTTAGCATGCGTCACTATCTCACATGCCATGTGCTTTACTTGGGTATTTATTTATTGCCTGTATCTGCTACTAGAAAAAGTTCACGAAGACAGGGATTTTTGTGTTTTGTTCCCTGGTATTCCCCCAGACCTAGGACAGTGCCCGGCACGTTGGGGTGTTTACTCAGTGTATCAGGATGTCTCTCTGCCAGAATCAGCCTTCCTTGGGTGCTTCCTGTCGCATTTCAGAACTATCTGGCTTTGGCCTCCTCTAACTAGATGGAGTTATACTTGCTCCCGTTCATTTATTCAGAAATTTGCTAGGAGCTGAAGATTTGGCAAAGAAAAAGAGAGACTGGTCCCTGACCTCATGGAATTTACATTGCAGTGGGAGAGACAAAATCTAAGAAGCAAAAACAGAACAAAAGCAAAGTGATATATGAGATGATTGTGGCAAGGGGGTGGCGGGGGAGCCACCAGAAGCTCATACACTGGGAGTCAAGTCAGGAAATGCAAAGCCTGCACCTACGTTGTCTTACTGAATTTGCAAAAGATTCCGGTCAGGGAGCAGCCCAGCTTAGTGGTCATAGTGGAGGCTCCGGACAGCATTCTGTGCTCAAATTCACCTAAGCTGTGTGACCTGGGCAAGTTCCTCACCCTGTCTGTGCCTCAGTCTCCTCTTCTGTAAAGAGGAGATAATTAACTGAAGATGGCACCAGCTTCCTAGGGTTGGTGTGAGTACTGAATGTGTTCATAAGGATGCCATATGGACCCAACACCATCTACATTTCCTGATAAAACTGAGGGTCAGTAATCAATGCACCTTCTCAATTCACATTGATGCAAGTGGGGAAGCCAGGACTAGAACCCAGGTCATTATTTTGAATCCTGCATTCTTTCTGTTCCAAACCAATACCCCTTATAGGGGCAGTTAGTGAAATTTTATGTGGAAATCTATTTGGACTAATTTTTTCCTTCAGTGTTAAGTTTTTAAAAATACTTAAAATTTTTATCATGAAACTGGTGGCCATAAGATGCTGCTGTGATTGGACAGAGCCTATGGTCTGGAGCTGACGATACTCTTGGTTTCAAATATGTCCGTTCTTGGGAGTGCTTCCAGTGTGGGGACATGTCATGGGGGAACCTGCTCCTGAGAGGAAGAAGGTCCACCCTTGGTGGTTATGACCACCTGGAGAAGAGGGGGTGAATGGGTCACTGCTGTAAGGGTGTGGGAGTGGTAGAGGTTTGGACACCGGATCCCATTCTAGAAGACTCTCAATGTCCCTTGTCATGTTGAAGGTGCCAGGGTCTGGCAACATGGCAGCCAAGACTGGTGAATACATGAGCGATTTCCAGACTTAATTAATCATAGGTTTTAAAAAACATATAACACCAGAAATATACCAAGACCTTGTATTGTGTAGAACATACTTTGGGATATACTTCAGTGGAGTAGTAAGAAAAAAATATACTCTTTTGAGAAAAATGTTTAGAGAAACTAGATAAAGGCCTGGATTGGGAAGAAAAAAAGATACTTTCTAAGTTTCTGACTTCGGGACCCAGAATGGGGCTAAGTCTGCACCTGAAGACAAGAGACCTGGTGATCAAATGAGGTGGGAGTGGAATGAATGGCCCTCTCACTTGGGAGCGTGTCTGCAGCCTGTGTGAGGATGCCCGTGAGCAGTTTGAGCCAACATCCACTAAAGTCGTTACTTTTATGAGGATTGCTCTGCAGCATGCATGATGGGTGCTTTTGTTTTCCTTTTGGCATCCATTTCCCTTTCCTGTTTAATGATCCAGTCCCTTTGGGGAGTCTCCCCTTCCTCATTCTCAGTCTGTTTGGCTCTCAGTTGGTGCCATGAAATCTAGACCATCAGATTCTCGCTGCAGGCCATGATGCCTGCTGGTCCAGCAAAGCCAGTGAGAAACAATGCTGCTCTTGCTGGCATGGCCGGGGTAGGGCAGTTCCTGTGCATGGGCGGGCTCAGTGCCTGAGCTTTACTCTCCTCCATGCCAATACTGCCTTATTTTAAATACTGTAGTTTATGAGGAGTCATGCTATTCAAGAGGACAATATGCCCAAATTTATCCTTTAAGAATGTTTTGGGATATTTTGTTCTTCCATAAAAATTTAGAAATCTACTAGCCAAGTTCCATCAAAAATCCAGATTGAAAATCACAGTGAATCCATAGATAATTTAGGAGATAACTGGCATTAAGACTTGGAACTTTTTAAAACACAAATATGGTGTTTCACGCTAATATTTTTGGTTGTCTCAATGACTTTCAATAGTTTTAGACATTTCTCCATAAAGATTTTATATACACAATTTGCTAGGTTTCTTTTCAGATACCTTACATGTTTGTTGCTATTATAAATGACATCTTTTCTTGAATGACATTTTCTAATTTTTCATACTAATACTTGGAAATGCATTATATATATTGATTTTTGTATATTGATCTTAAATCTAGCCGTATCAGTAAGTCTACCATTTTAACCAGGGTCAATCCTCAGTTTCCCAGCAGCAGGCCTGATGCTGGCAATGTTAATGTTTTTAATGAGGGAAACCTTTTCATATTTACTTACAGTCCAAGTTCCCAACACTGGATTCAATTTGCTGTTATTTGTTTTTTTCTCTGAGAATTCTCTCACTTTCTGCAGAGCCCAGTAATGAATTAAAAATTACGTTTGTTATAGTTTATCCAGAATCTTGATGTATATTAGAATGAGGACCTTTCAGAGTATCTTCTCTGCCATATTTCTAGAAGTCTGAAACATCTTATATGTCTCTTGTGTATTGCAGTTTACAAAGATTTTTCCACATAAAGTATCTACTTTGATCCTCATAACTTGTAAAATAAAAATGCCAAATTTCACCCATGTTAAAGCTCTTTGTGGGAAAACTCTGGTTGTAATACAATTCCTTCATGCTCTAGATTTATTTTATAAAAATATTCGAAAGGAAATACGTACATTCCTTTAAGACACAGAGATTTAATAAAGCATAGCTATTTTTTTTAACTTTTTAAATTGTATAATATAACATATATGCAAAACAAAAAAAGAGAAAAGCAATAGTTTTCAAAGCCCTCTTCGACAAGTAGTTACAGGACAGATCTCAGAATTTGTCATGGACTACCATATGATCGTCTCAGATTTTTCCTTCTAGCTGCTCCAGAATATAGGAGGCTAGAAGGAATAAATACTTTTTTATCACCACAATTGGCTAATGAAGCATAGCTAGTGAAAAATGATTTGGGGCCATCTGTTTGAATCATTTTGTTCTCATACAGATAAGTCTACCATTTTAACCAGGGTCAATCCTCAGTTTCCCAGCAGCAGGCCTGATTTTCTTTCCCTGTTGAATTTTACACCTTTGTCAAAAATCAACTGACCGGGAGCACGGGTAGTTCAGTGGTTAGAATGCCTGCCTCTCATGTGGGAGACCCAGGTTCGATTCCTGGACCATGCACCTCCCTCCAAAAAAACAGCTGTCGTTTGGGTGGGCCACAGTGGTTCAGTAGGCAAAGTTCTCACCTGCCATGCCGGAGACCCGGGTTTGACTCCCGGAGCCTGCCCAAGCGAAAAAAAAAAAAAAAAAAAATCAACTGACCCTATACGTGTGTGCCTATTTCTGGACCTTTTATTCTGTTCCCTTAATTCTGTTTATGTTGAAATATAAACTGAAAATCGGTGTACTTCATTGCATGCAAATTATACCTCAAAAACAAATGATGTAATGATAAAAAATCTTATTCTCTATCTGGGTCATGTTTGCCAAAGAAAGATAGTTTGGCAACCAGAAAACATTTGCTATCATTCTATTCCTGTTTCACAGAAAAGTCCATCTCCCAACCATATGAGTTCTTACCTGCTGGGCCGGTGGTTGACTCTGGGCATACAGAGCGAATAAACCCTGGTTCCTGTTCTTGAGGTACTCATGGCTGAGTTAGAAGAGATGTACGTGAAGATGACAATGTCAATCAAATGGGATGAGAAAGTTCAACGCAGTGCATTGTGGGGGCCAGCGAGGAGCGCCTTGGGGTGGTAGGATGAGGGAAAGATTCATCCAAAAGCTTGTGAACTGGTTGAATGTTCAAAGTAACTGGGAATTAGCCTGGTGCAGGTGGCGTTCCTGTGAGGCTGGGGAGGGGGTGCTGGAGAGGGTGGCTGGGAAATGCACGGTGCAGGATAGAATAGCGACTTCACAATGTTTGGCTAGGAGGGCACAGAAGGTCACCTAACTAGTTGAAGGGAAGGCACCTTAATAAAAAGGAAAATTAAAACCCCCGTAATCTTAATGAGAGGAGCATGGGGCAGGATTGTTGGAGGAAATAGCGATGTAAACATGCACTGCCATGGAGAATAGGGGAAGGGACAGGACTTGGTATTGGAACCTGCCAAAGTGGATGGCCTGGGACTGGTACCCGGGCAGGGGACTGGGCGCTGAAAGACAGGATAGCAACACAGATTGGGATGTGGTCGGCAATGAGAAAAGGTGTTTCCTTCACAATTTAATTTAGGACTACTTTGTTGAGGACATTGATTCCTACTATGGAAGGAAAAATACAATGAACTAAAAAATGTTAAATAAAAGCTTCTGTTAATTGAATGACACTGTGTCCCAGGTGCTGGGCCCTGTTGGGGCCCAGGTCAGGTTTTTCATTCCACAGGAGACCAAAGGGCCGTGCCTCCAAGGTTACTCTGATGTGGCCTTGCCAGTACTCAGAGGCCTGCTTCGTGAAAAACCTAACCTGGGCCCCAACAGGACCCTGTGCTTTATATAACTTAAAGGTGATCCTCTCCATATATCTGTTATCATCACCATTGTACAGGTGAGGGCACTGAGCTCTGGAGCTTAAACCCAAACACTAGTTGAAGTTCAGTGTAATTGGGGAGCCAGGATTTGTACCCGTGTCATTCAAAAGACCAGGTTTCTATCACTATTTCATACAGCTTATTTCTATAATGATTCACCTACATTTTGATAGTTTTATTTTTTTCCTCCAGAAAATTGTGCCACTTGTTTTTTGTTTGTTTGTTTTGTTTTACCCAATTTTTTTCCCCTGCTTGTTTTAAATTTGCAAAACAAGATTCATGTTATTGTGCAAACACATCCCACTTCTGGAAGTTGGTTGTGGCACAGTGGACTCTGTATGGCCAGACCAGGTCTGGGACTGTCAGTGCAGACACTATTCAATGAGAACTGGTCTTGGCAGGGTGCCCTGGGGACAGAAAGGTAGAGGAGGAGTGGAATGACTTCGGCCAGAGCCCTGGCCGATGAGTTACAAATCTTCTTCTCACTTGATCAGTTTTTTGAGACCCTTAACCCCATTTAAGAGAACTGGGAAATGCCAGTAATGGCATTTTTACATAGATACTGCTTCAGAATATAAGGTGCATTTTGATTGTTCTGAACAACAAAAGGGTTATTATTAAATATTAATAAAGGGACCATTCAATTATATATAATCATAGTGATGCTACATTCTCATAGCTGCTCTCCAGGTAGCCTCTTCTTTTATAATATCTGAGGCCATCTTGTCAAAAATATACTTACTGGCATTACTTGCTAGAGAGATTTCGTCATTTGTCTTTTGACTTAAAGCTTACTGTTTCACCCTTTTGTATAATTTTGTAATACTTTCATTTTTAAGAGATAGCTACTCTTTGAATCCCTATGTATTATAAAAATATTTGCCAGGGTTCCTCACGCTGATTTGGAATTCTCAGCAGTTGTAATATATACATGAATCCCCCATTTTCTTTTGCCCTGGAGTGTGACTATTCTATAGCAGGACTCTGCCATTTGAGAAGGGCTGGAACTTGGAATGAGACCCTCCTACTGAGGTAGGTAGGACAGGTGCTGAGTGTAGACCCACCTTTATTGGCTAAGAATGGTCAGTCCAGCAGAGAGCATTGGATGCTGTGGGCTGTTTACTGGATTAGAAGACCAGACCCTGTATTGGCATGGGAGTGGTTAAGGATTAGGGCTCTGAGATGCATGTGGAAAATGGATGCATCAGTGCATCAGCCAGGATGTATTCAGCTGTTAATAACAGAGAACCCCACAAAACGATGTAGACAAAAAGAGAATTCATCTGGTCCTCTAACTGGAAGTCCAGTGGCAAAATTGGCTTTGGATTAATTTTGCCCAATGGTTTTGATTTCATTTCTGTGTGAATTTCTTCATTCTGTCTTCCCATGCCTGCCAGCATCATCGTCAGGCTGGTTGTGAGGTCTCTGCCCACTTCCAGGCAAAGCACATGGACATCACACCATTCAGAGGAAGAGTGAGATTGCCCCTGCTGATAGTCTTCCAGAAAAGCAAGAAGGCACTTTTTCTGAAGCTAGTGAGTTTATTCGCATTGGTCCATTGAGTTTATTCACATTGGCCCATATTTGAATCAATCTTTAGCAAGGGGATGAGATTTTCTTTGAACTTGTCAGGCCCGTGCCTGAAGTTGGGGTATCCATCTGCTCCCATGAGAGACTATGTAGGGACAGGGGTTCTGTGGGGGGAGGGTGGAGGTAGATGCTGGCAGCTCTCTAGCACCCACTACAATGAGGAATGCACAAACTAGTGGCCCTCAGTTTACTCATGTGGTAAGCACTAGGAAAGTCAGAGCTACTAGCAAAGAGCAGTTAGCAAAGTATCAGCCACCAGGCTGGGATTATTGAGAGAGTTGAAACAAGGTTAGATACTAAAACCACGATCCAAGGATACTGTCGGTGGTCCATGGATAAGGATAACTAGAACTGGGACTCAAAATTGGATCCAGACCAGCAGTGTATGAGGATGGAGCTGGCCCCACATAACTGATCTTGGAAGTGCTGGCTGCCTGGGACAGGAGTGGGCATGGAGTTTGGGAACCTCTGATCAAGTACTAGACAAGAATAGATAATGGGAGCAAATCAGGCTGAGTCAGCATGGGCAGCTGTTGTCCATTGGCAGATCAAGGGACATAACCATTCCTTACTGTCTTAGCATAGGATGAAGACCGGGTTGTGTTGGGAGTGGGTGGGCTGAGCTGAAGGCATGGGTAGTTGAGTGCTGGAGGGAAGGAAGCCAAGACAGGGCTGGGGGCTGGCAGGATGTCTTTGCTGCTTCCAGAGGACTCTTTTGAAGCTGTGCTGCCCATATTTGTGTTTAAAGTAACAATACACATGGGCTGCTGCCTAATGCTAATGGCCAAGTAGCCCCAGTAGTAGAATATAAAAGGTAGCAGAGGGTGGGGAGCTAGTCCTGTGTGTGAAACTACAAAATTTGAAGTGTTGATGCATTTCTGGCTGTAGATGTCCCTCAGGCTTCTTAATGAAGTGAAAAAATCTTCAAGCTGAAAATCTGTTTTCAGGTCAATGAGAAAGGGCACAGACAATATGTTACTAGCTTTTCTGTCGATTATCCATTATGTTATGAGGATTGTATGTTGAAACACTGCAGATAAAGCATCTCAATTAAGACTTTAATTTAGATTTAATAAGAGTTATTATATGTTAATAAAAGATCAATTAGCAGTTAAATAGCCATTGATCCAGGTACAATAAGTATGTCAGAAAGACATCAAGTTGTCATTGAAATAACTGGAGATTATCCAAGCAACATGTGAGCCATTAGGTTCTCAATATATTCAGGCTATAATGAATGTCAATGCACTTAATTGCCATTTAACAAGAAAGCTTAATGTAAAGTCTCATGCCTATTAACTCAGATACCTGTTCACAGTTCTTCATTGGATTCATTTATTCTTTGTTCATTCTACAAATATTTAATTAAGCACCATGCCAGGTAAAGTGAGAGAAATATGAGTGTTAGCCACAATTCCTGCCTTCAAAGAAGTTAAAATCTAGTATTGAAATAAGACTCATGGGGAAGAACAAATAAAGGGACAAATTAGGTAACAATATACTGCGTTGTTTTTTTGTACATGGGCAGTCACGGGGAATTTAACCCAGGTGTCCGGCAGGGCAGGCAAGAACTCTGCCATTGAGCCCCACTTTTCACATATTTTCTGACCTCCCTCACCATTAACTAAAATTTCACACATGTTGTGAACAAGAAATAAACCTTTATTGCTGGGTGGAACCATTGAGATTAGGGGTTGTTTGTTACTGCAGCATAATGTAGCAAAGCTGACTAAAACAATGAATGTAAGAGGGATTGACAGAGTCAGGCCCAAGATGTGTGTTTTGGTGGGGTGCTGTCATAGTCGAAGCCAAAGCTTTATGTTTCTGGATATTGGAAAAGGGCACAATAGTAACACCTAGGACAAGTGACCATTGATAAGAGAAAGTCACTCTCAGTGTTTTTATGTTCAATCTCTAAGAATCTCCCTCTTGTACCATAGAAGGACTTGGGAGGGAGGCAAC
The DNA here is from genome assembly GCF_023851605.1 of Tamandua tetradactyla. NCBI lineage: Eukaryota > Metazoa > Chordata > Mammalia > Pilosa > Myrmecophagidae > Tamandua > Tamandua tetradactyla. The sequence continues at coordinate 81,202,677 of NC_135341.1, forward strand.
TATCAATGTCTGAGTAATAAATATAGTTAAAATGGTGAATTTTATGTTATGTGAAATTTATCTAAAAACCATCTATTCGTAGTTTTTGACACTGGAGTGCTTGCCTAGCTCACATCCTCATTCAATGAGACCCGCTCCCCTCCTGCTAATGGGGGCCCCCATGACTGTGTTCCCACCTTCCAGATTTTCTAACTTGGCTGTCCTGTTTGTGCCTTTTGGGTGCAGGGCCTTTCCATGAGGCTCAGAACTCTCTGCCCAGACCCTGCTCTGGAAAGAAATGCACTGGTTCCTTTTTTCTCCCTGGGTCTTCTATCTCCAGATTTTTTGCTGCCAGGACCAGGATGGTTTTAATTTTTATTTATTTGTTTTTGAAAATCTTGTTTTCAGGCAGGAGAATGGCTCTTATTTATTACTGCATTCTCCCCCATGCTAAAATTTATTTCACAAATTTAAACTCAACTACTGTGGGTTCTTAGATCTTAGGAATCACAATTTCTTTTTGGTACTAAAGCTCAGCTCTTTCTAGGAACTTCAAGAACTTATTTAGTTGCTCAAAAGACATTCATTTTGCTCTCTTCAGCCTTTCCATGAATGCATTAAGAGGGCTTTAGCTGTATCACTGCTCAGTGGTAGGGAAGGTGTTGGGTCTTGGGAAACAAAAGGTTGAAAATTATTTGTTGAATGTATTGTAACTTAGATCCCCCAACCAAACTTTACTAAGTCTCCTATATAAACCTACTTTGGTTAGTGTTTGACTTGTGAAACTGAAGATAAATGGCCTGTATTCTACCTTTAAATGAAATGGAAGCTTGGATAAGAGATGTGCCATTGGATACGTGAGAGCAAGAGAGGGAGGCTGTGACTTCAACAAGGGGAGGGGATGGGAACCAGCAGTTCTGGGCACCTGAGTCCCCAGGAATTAGCTGGACTCTAAGATACAGGCTGGGCATCCTCCTGGTATGGGAAAGGTACCCCAGAAGTCTGGGAATCTGGGGACACTCATGGAGAGGACATCTGCATTACAGTTAAAAAATTGTAAAATAATTAACAACCAAAGAAAAAAATCTGCTCGAAAAGTGAAAAAATTTAGCCAAATAACATATTTTAAAGGTGGGCTAAACACTGTTTCCAAATCAATATCCTTTCTGTACCTGAGTCGAGATTTAGTTTAGATGAGTGTGTATTGGCATAGTTGGACTTTAGCTCTACAGACTACCTTGATAGTATACAGATTAGTTACATGTGAGTTGTGTGTCTTAAGAAATGGCTTTCTAGGATCTGACTTTTGCATCCATTCACTTCCCTATTGAGCAATCTTTTTGTGAAAGGGGCAATGATCAATGCGAGGCATGCAGAGATGGAGAAGACAAATCTCGGACCTCTAGGAAGCGCCGTGAGGCGGTGATAGTGGGGTGGTGATAGTGGGGGCACTGCACGGACATACAATGGAATGACAGGCCCAGCTCTGAGCCAGACCAAGATTATGTGCATCTTGTTTATATCCAAATCTCATTTTATTCAATGACCAAATGGAGGAAGGGCGTGCACAGGGTAATTATTTTGCAGTTAAGTTACCCTCCCCCGCCGCCCAGTTTGGTAAGGGGATGGAAGAGGGGCAAAAGGAAGCAGGGTGATGGGAACTGCGTGTGCTTCCTGTGCTAAGACTCTCCCTTTCCCCAGAGGAGAGTGGGCTGAAATAAACATAAAGTCACTGAGTAAATTAATCCTGACCGCAGGAGGCAAAGGACGCTCCCACCACATACAAATGATGGACTTCAAGGCAGGAAAAAGGCGATGTGAACAGCAAGCATTTAAAAAGACTTCAGGTCTGGCAGACACAGAGCAGACACAGGGTGTTCTAACAGGAAGGAAAATATCCCTCCTAAACACACACAAAGACATAACAAAGCTAAGTTAAGAAGGTTAGCGATTTAGTTGTCTCAGCAACATGTCATCAAGTTGAGATGAGCAGGAAACACAGATAACACTAGAAAGAAGGAAAACATCATAAGCCCACAAAGAGGGAAAAGCCAGGGTGCTGGGAGAAGAAAAGCAAAGCGCTTTTCTTGCTTTTTCATTAAGGGAGGGAACTTAACATTTAAGCAGCATCTCCAAAAAGTGAAAATAGAATCTGCTTTTGTGTGACCTGTGTACTTGTGCGTTTAGAAATTGTGTTATCAGCGTTTCCTATGTGGTACCAGGTTCAAAAGCACAGTTGTTAGGGATGTTTGTATAATCCCACAGAGAAACAAAGTGGTCTCATGTTAAAATGGGGTTTGAGTTTTTGAAAATATTTTATTAGGAATTAGTGGTATGGGCTAAACATGCAGACATGACTAAATGTAGGTTGCCTGCTTACCTGGGCCAAAGCTCATCATAATATTTTACCACAAAATGAGCAAATGGACATTTTAGAGATTAATTCATTTTCCGCTGTCATAGGTTGTATTCAGAAGATTGCTGATGTTTGTTTTCTAGGATGGAAATTTTTGGTGGTGGAAATGTGAGATCTAAACTTGTTCTTGGAAAAGGAACATGGGAGTAGGAAGAATTGATGGGAGGGAGGGAAAGGAGGCAGGAGAGGCTGGAGAGGACCAACCTATTCAATTGTGACCCAATTCTAGTTGTTAGAAAATGTGTCTTAATGTTCAGTCAGAATCTACTTCCAGATAACTTTCTAAATCGTGCGTTCTGTGGAACAAATTGGCTTTCTCTGGGTCACGGTAGTTCTTTAGGTATTCCAGTGATCCCTGTCTTCATTTATTCTTCTCTTGTTTGGACCATCAGTTCTCCAACTGTGGTCTCTGATCAGCAACATTGACATGACCTGGAATCTTGCTAGAAATGTAAATTCTCAGCCCTGCCCTCTTCTCCTGCATCGACTGAATTAGAAATTCTGGGCATGGGTCAAGCAATCTGTGGTTCACCAAGTCCTCCAGGTGGTTCTGATGTGTGCTTGCATTTGAGGACTATTGCTTCAAGCCAAGCATCCCTTTGTTCATTCACCCCCCTCACCTTCATCCATTCATTTACTTACACATTCATATATTCATTTATTCATGTATCTATTCATCCATCCCTCCATTTATTCATGCAACAAACATTTGTAGGCCTGGCACATTTGGCACATGAAGGGTACAATTTGTGCACAGAGACAAGAGATGGTTTCTAGATCCCTCCCTATCATCACCATCCTGGTTGTCTGCTGGGTTATAATTTTCATATGTGATCAGTCGGTAGCATGTAGAACATCAGTGCTGCTTTCTCTCTAAAGGTAACATTTATCCCACATTTCACCCACAAGGTGGTTATGAAGGAAACTGTCTGATGCCTTGTCGAATCCAAGAGATGATTGAGCAAGGCTTTGGGGAAATGGAGCAGATGTTTGGGGAAGAGTAATCTAGGAACACTGGTGAGGACAGAGGGGAAGTACCATAGCTAAGTGAGCCCCAGTGGATCGCGCTGCTCCCCGCCATGCTCTTGTGTGGTTTCCTCCCACAGTGAGGCTGGGCTTGGCCACGTGACTTGCTTGGGCCATAAAGCAAGCAGAAACTTGATAGGTACTGGAGCACTGGGGCTTGCCCTCTTAGAATGCTTCTTCTACCCTTCTAAGAAGTTCAGCTCCTTATAATAATGGAAGTCCAGCTTTTTATAATCTCCTTAAGGATGAAAGCCATATGAAGAGGAAGCCCAGATGTCCCAGCTGTTCTCACTATACTAGCTGAGTCCACCTTCTAGCAAATGCTCCAGGAAAATGCAGCTGTATGAGTTAGCCCAGATGAGACCAGCAGAGAATGACTCAGCCAACACTACAGAATTGTGAAAAGTAATAATGTCATTTTCAGTCACTAAGTTTTGGGATGATTTGTTATGCAACAATAGATAACTGATACAGGAGGGGCTAAGGAAAGGATGGATTTGGGGACTTGGGCTATGTGTATTCCAGATGATCAAAACAGTGGAAATGGGGAAAGGAGGAAGCTCATATAAGAGTCATAAGGGGGCAGCTAGGCTTTAGATGATGAAGTAAAGAGAAGGGCCAAAGATGGTTTTGGCCATTTCTGGAACACCTAAATAAAACATATTTCTATTCCTGGAATATGTGTTCTTAAGAGGAAAAAAAAAGCTACTTAAAGACTATTATCTTTGATAGTAGGGGCTGCCATTAGGGAATACAACTAGTCTGTCAGAATGCCTTGTCAGATCCCATCAGAGTTGGGATGCTAGGTACATTAGCTGTAAATGGCTCCATAATCAATTACCCCCAAATTTAGTGACTTAACATTATTATCTCACAGTTTCTGTGGGTCAGGAATCTCAACACAGCTCAGCTGGGCCCCCTGGCTCGGGAACTCCCAGAAGGCTGCAATTAAAGTGTTGATTAGGGCTGCAGAAATTTCAGGGGTCATGGAGAGAAGTGGTCCCATCTCAACTCCACACACCAGGCTTTTGGCAGAATTACCTTCCTCCTGGGTTGCTGGCCGGAGGGGCCTCCTGTCCTCACTGGCTGTGGCAGAGGCCTCCCTCAGCTCCTTTCCACAGGAGCCCCTCTTAAAGAAGAGCTGGCCGCAGGGCAGGCGGTCCTCTCAGCGAGCAGCCAGAGAGCAAGCAGAAGCCTTTGCAACCAGATCTTGAATGTGATATCTCATCACCTTTGCCGTGTTCTATTTGCTAAAAGGGAGTTACTCAAAATAAAGTGTCAGTGGCTGAGAAATTTCAGAGTCGAGAGGTCATCCTGGAGGTTATTCTTACACATTATATAGATATCCCTTTTTAGTTTATGGTGTATTGGAATGGCTGGAGGGAAATGCCTGAAACTGTTGAGCTGTGTTCCGGTAGCCTTGATTCTTGATGATTGTATAACGATTATGGCTTTTACGGTGTGACTGCATAAAGTCTTGTGACTGACACTCCATTTATCCAGGGTATGGACAGATGAGTAAGGTAAGGGCAAAAAAATAAATAACAGGGTAGAAAAGGGATGCAGGATGTTTGGGGTATTCTTTTTCATTTTAATTTTTATTCCTATTTGTATTTTTTTTTGAGTAATGAAAATGTTCAAAAATTAATTGGGTTGATGGCTGCACAAGTATATGATGATACTGTGAAGCACTGATTGTATGCTTTGGATGATTATATGGTCTGTGAATATATCTCAATAAAATTGCATAAAAAATTAAATGATAAAACTGAACCCTATTATAGCTGATAGACCATAGTTAATAGAACGAGTATAAGAATGCTCTTTCGTGAATTATGACAAGTATATGACACTAACACAGTGTTACTAGTATGTGATATATGGGAAAAAACAATTAATATAAACTATGGATGATAGTAAATAGTATCATTTTAATAATTTTTCATCAGTTGTAGCAAAGATAATTACTTAAAAATATCAGTACAATTATAAAAAAATGTTATCATCAATTGTAACAAATGTTCTATACCAATGGCAGGTGTTGGTGGGGGGGCAGTGTATGGGAATTCTATGTTTTATACGATTGTTCTGTAAATCTACAACTCCTCCAATACATTTTTTATAATGAAAAAAAAGAAAAGAACTATTCAGGATCTGAAGGAAGATGGAATCTCAATAAAACTCTCTAAAGCAGAGGGTTATACTTATCTACCTTTCACTCCCAAATCAGTACATATTGTAATTGGGAAAACAGGCTTTTATTTGCCTATTATTTTGAAAATGACCAATTAAAGGTAAAATGAAGGCAAAAGAAAAGAACATACCTACTAGGTGAGGCCCACCCTGAAGGAGAGGGCATTACATAGAGCATGGATGCCAGCAGGTGGATTACTGAGAGCCGTTTTGGTGGCTGCCTCCCACGTGGCTTTGTGGGATATGCAGGACCCCAGGTAGCACAGCACAGAGGCAGCCACGGTCTTGGAGACCTGGGCCTAATTTTCCTTCTGCTTGGATGAGGAATCTTGAAAATCATCCTAGGGCCAGCCCCTGGGCACTGTGGGTTCTATGACTTGGTCACATGGAGAGAGACCCGCTGCTATGATCTTCTGAAGACAACCCCCCTCCTCTGTTGCTGAGTAGATCTGGCCCTTTGATGGTAGGCCCCATCATATCTCCGTTTCACCTCAGCACATCCCAGCCTTCATACACATGTGCTCCCCTTTCCCTGCCTCCAAACTCAAGTTCTCTCGTCAACAAATTTGCTATCTTGATAAAGCCTTTAATGAATTCATCTGCTCCCTGCAAGTATTGTCACATTCTTTTCCTATCACCTTCAAACTTCCTAAGTGGCCTTTTAACCCCCATGTTGCTTTCTCCCTGTTACTCCATCTACAACTTTTACCATGGGCATCTGCCTCCACCTCCCTATGGAACTTGCATTGTCCCTTGTAATCTAGGACTTCCTTCCTTTATCACAGCCACTGACCCTTTGTTAGGCCTCGTTATCATGGATGTCTTTGCAGGATCGGACAACCTCACCACCCTCTCTTTCTTGGAGAGCTTTCCTTTGGTTTCTGGTACGTATATCATGCCCAGCACATAGGAGACACTCCGTGGATGTGGTGTGGGATGGTCCAAGTGCAGCCTGCTGCCTTTTTTCTGGGACACACAGATACAAATCCACTACTCAGGATCAGCTAGGGGACTCCTGATATGTTGCTTCCTCACTTGTCCTGAGCACATGTAAACTGGAGACAAGTGGGAACGTTTTATGACATCTGACTCGCCATTCCAGTGGTATATCTGTCCTCAACACTGGCCAGCAGATTGAGAATCCCAGGCCATGGGGGACTCACATTCACTAGTAAAGCTGGCCTTGTACTTCTTTTCTCTATGTGAGTAAATGTTTCTCCATCAGAGCCTATGAGAATCATGCTCTTGCTGGAGACCCTGATACTTGCAAACCATGGAGTGGGTTGGGACATGGGCCTGGTATTCCTGGTGGCAGCATTGTTATTCTCTTGCTACCGTCCGCAAGATAAGCTCCTCCCTTGGAGGTGGCAACAGGTGCCTCTTCCTAACCAGTGATGCATATTTGTAGTTGAGTGAATCTGCTGCTAGTTTCTTCTCCTGCTTCTATGGTCACTCCCTGTACATCTATTTTCTTGGCTCCTTTTCCTCTTCTTCCTTCCCCATAAATATGGATTTTATATTTGATTCTATGTGAAGTGTTTATCTTACTCCCCAGGGTTCAGCTATTGCTTAGACAAGGGTTTGCTGGAGCACAGTTTTCATAATGTTAGAGAGTAGATGTGAACACCTGTTCCTTTTCCCCCTGGAAGACCTATAATATTTTGGGCACTTGTCACCTGCTGGGCCCTTTGCTTAGGGAAGGTGATCCCCTCCCCAGATCCAGGAGGCGAATCATGGTGTATGAACCAGTGGTTGTGGTCTTATCCCCCTTGTTTGCGGATTGGTTTAGACATGAGCATGCAACAGGTCTTCTCAATGGAATTTGTTTTTATGACCTTCTTTTCTCTTATGTTTCTTTAATGACATTTCAATGGATATTGGAAGGAAAGGTAGACATATAAATGTGCTCAGTCTTCATCTTGAGTTGGAAATCTAAGTATGTTTGTATTAACATGCTGAACATATATTGATCTGTATCAGTTATCTATTGCTGCAGAACAAACCATCCCAAAATTTAGCAGTTAAAAACAAGAGTGATTTTATTTGCTCAGAACCTGGTGGGGCAGTTTTTCTTCTAGTCCCACCTGGGGTCATGCAGTGGCTCTGGTCATCTGGTGGCTCTACTGGGGCTAGAAGGTCTAAGGTGTTTCTATTAGCATGTGTGGTGTTTGGTGCTCGGAGTCAGCTGGATAGCCGAGGGGGCTGGGACAGCTCACTTTGGCTCCATGCGGCCGCTCCTCCTCCTGGCTTATCCAGGCTTCATTACCTGCTGATCGAAGGGCATATTCCAGGAAGTGAGGGAAGAAGCTGCCAGGTCTTCTAAAGCCTAGGCTTGGAAGTCACCTGTCATTTCTGCCACATTCTGTTGGACAGTTCAAGTCATAAGGCTATTTCAGATGTTAGATCTGGGGAAATAGATTCTGCATCCTGACAGTATAGCTGCAAAGTCACAGGGCAAAGGGGCATGCATACAGAGATGGGAGGATCTTGTGACCAATTTTTGCAATCTGGCATTTGTCTACTTAAGACTAAGTGTTTTTTGTTTGTTTGTTTGTTTTTATATAAGTAATACATGCTGAACATAAACTACGTGAGCAAAATAGAAAACAACAAAGAGGAGAACAAAGTTAGACCTCAAATTCCACTGTTAAGCACTCACCCGATAACTTCAGGGGAATATCATTCCAAGTAGCTCTTTATGTGTGTAAGTAGAATGAATAATACAGAAATAATTTTTCAAAAATTGGATCTTCCTGTACATTTTTAGAAAAATAAAAAAGCATTAAATTGAATTTTGCTTGAATTTAACAGAAGAAAGAGAAACCAGAGTAATTGTGGAACTTCAGATAATGTTTTCACCACATAGATATTAGATTCTAAAAGTTCTCCCTAAGGTTACTAAGAAAGATTATTTTAAAAATTAAGGAACCTAAAGTTATTTTTTAAGAGCTATGTTTAATTTTGACTTTCTGCAATGAGAGATAAGGAAATTAAAACTTTTAATCTTCCTCTTACCTCACTTCACACTCCCTCATCTTCAAGTTTTGTAGTAACATTATTTCTTTAAAAAAGTCAAGATATCAAGTATTTATCTCAGCAATTACAATTCTTGTTTTCTTTAATAACATTGATGTAGTCCTAAGTATGTAATTAAATGAATTTACTACTTCTCACCTGTCCCTGTACCACACCTTCTGCTTTGCTAAGTGTTTTAGAAATTATGATCTAAAATTTATATTTTCTCTTATTGTATAATTATTCAACAAAACTCTTTTAACTATAAAAATAAAATTAATATTTTAAATTACAGTCATCTTTGGTTTGCTGGACTTCCTTTTCACGTTCTTTTTAAAGACCTCTTGGGCTTGCTCTCTGAATTCTTGCATACATGAAAATTTCTATCAGTTGTCTTCAAATGGACGTGGCAGGGTATAAAAGTTTGGCGCCCCAATTTCATACTATATGGACATTGTTCCACTGTCTTTGGACACTGAATTTTGCACTGTTCTCCCCATCACAGTGCTACCATTCATTATTTTTTTAAAACATAATTTCTTTTTTGTTAGAGGAGTTGTAGATTTACAGAAAAATCATGGAGAATATATAGAGTTCTCATAGAACCCTCCCCTATTATTAGCACTTTCTATTAGTGTGGCAGCTTTGTTATCATTAATGAAAGAATGTTTTTGAAATTTTGCTGTTAACCATAGTTCATAGTTTACCTCCGAGTTTATGGTTTGTGTTGTACAATCCTATGGTTTATTTATTTATTTTTTAATTCTGGTAACATATATAAGACCTAAAATTTCTCCTTTAACCACATTCAAGTATACAACTAAGTAGTGCCAGTCACCGTGACAATGTTGTGCTGTCAATACCACCATCCATTACTACAATCTTTCCATCACCCCAAATAGAACTTCTATACCAATTAAACATTAACTCCCCATTCCCTTCTCCAGGCCTGCCCCATGGTAACCTGTGTTCTAGTTTCTGATTCTATGAATTTATGAGATCACACAATATTTGTCCTTTTGTGTCTGATGTATTTCATTCAAGATGATATCTTCATTTTGTGCCCCACTCCTTTTTACAGCTGAATAATTTTCCATCACGTGTTGTCTATACCACATTTTGCTTATCCATTCAGTGGTTGATGGATACTTGGGCTGTTTCCATCTTTTGACAATTGTGAATAATATTGCTATGAATATTTGTGTGCAAATATCTGTTCAAGTCTCTGCTCTCCATTCTTTTGGGTATATACCTAAAAGGGGGATTGCCAAATCATATGGTAATTCTATACTTAACTTCCTGAGAAATGAATAAGTTTTATTCCACAGTGGCTGCACCACTTCACATTCCCATCAACAATGAATCAGTGTTCCTGTTTCTCTACATCCTCTCTAACCTCTGTTATTTTCCAGTTTTTGAATAGCGGACATCCTAATGGGAATGAAAATGTATCTTTTTTGTGGTTTTGAGTTGCAATTCCCTAATGGCTAAGGATGTTGAACATCATTTCTTGTGCTTATTGACCATTTGTATATCTTATTTGGAGAAATATCTATTCAAGTTTTTTTCCCATTTTAAAATTTTGATTGCTTGTCTTTTTATTGTTGAATTGTAGGATTTCTTCATATTTTCTGGATAAACCCTTTTTGGATCTATGATTTTGAAATATATTCTCTCATTCTGTTGGCTGTCTTTTCACTGAAGTCCTTGGAGGCACAAAAGTTTTTAAAATTTTGATGACCTGCATTCTACATTTTTTCTTGTTACTTGTGTTTTTGGTGTAAAGTCTAAGACACCATAGACTAACACAAGGTCCTAAAGATGCTTCTCTAAGTTTTCTTCTAGGAATTTTATATTGGGTTCTTTTATTTAGGTCTTTGATCTGTTTTGAGTTAATTTTTTGTTTATGGTGGGAAGTAGGGATCCACCTTCAATTCTTTTGCATATGGAAATCTAGTTTTCTCAGCACCATTTGCTGAAGAGACTATTCTTTCCCAGTTGAGTGATCTTTGCCCCCTTGTCAAAAATCAGTTGGTCAAAAAACAAACAAAAAAGAAACAAAAAAATAAAAAAACAACAAAAAAAATCAGTTGGTCATAAATTTGAGGGTTGATTTCTGAACTTTCAATTTAATTTCATTGGTCTATATGTCTGTCCATGTGTCAGTTTCTGGCTGTTCTCATTACTGTGGCTTTGTAATAAGTTTTAAGATCAGGAAACATGAGTTCTCCAACTTCATTCTTTTTCAAGTTGGCTTTGACTGTTTAGGGTCCTCTACCCTTCCATATAAATTTGATGATTGGCTTTTCCATTTTTGCAAACAAGGTTATTAAAATTTTGATTGAGAATCCATTGAATCTATAAATTGCTTTGGGTGCTACTGTCATCTTAAGAATTTAGTCTTCCAATCCAGGAGCATGAAATGCCCCTCCATTTATTTAGGCCTCCATTGATTTATTTTAGCAATGTATTGTAGTTTTCTGTGGATAAGTCCTTTACATCCTTGGTTAAATTTATTCCTAGATATTTCATTCTTTCTGTTGCTATTGTAAATGGAATTTATTTTCTTGATTTCATCTTCAGATTGTTCATTATTAGTATATAGAAACACGGCTGATTTTGGTGTGTTGATTTTGTACACCACCACTCTGCTGAGCTTGTTTATTATTTGCAGCTTTTGAGGATTTTTCAGAAATTTTTATATATAGGATCATGTCATCTGCAAACAGGGAAAGTTTTATTTCATTCTCCCCAATTTAGATGACTTTTCTTTCTTTTTTGACTAATTGCTCTAGCTAGAATTTCCAGTACAATATTGAATAAGAGTGGTGATAGTGGGGATCCTTGTCTTGTTCCTGATCTTAGAGAGAAAGCTGTCAGGATTTCAACACTGAGTATGAGGTTAGTTGTCAGTTTTTCATAAATGCCATTTATCATGTTGAGGAAGTTTCCTTTCATTCCTAGTTTTCTAAGTGTGTTTTTTTTGTGTGTAGCAATAGGTGTTGGATTTTGTCAGATGCCTTTTTTCTGTGTCAATTCGGATGATCATGAGCTTTCCCCCTTCATTTATGGATATGATGTATTACATTAATTGGTTTTCTAATGTCAAATCATCCCCCCCTTGCATACCTGGGATAAATCCCACTTGATCATTGCATATAATTCTTTTTAATGTGCTGTTGAATTTTGTTTGCTAATATTTTTAGAGGATTTTGCACCTATATTCATAAGGGATATTTTTCTTTTCTTTCTTTTCTTCTGGTATCTTTATCTGATGTTGGTATTAGGGTGATATTGGCCTCATGGAATGAGTTAGCCAGTATTCCCTTCTTTTTGAAAAGTTTGAAGAGAGTGGGAGTTCATTGTTTGGTTAAATTCACCAATGCAGACTTCTGGTCTTGGGCTATTTTTGTTGGAGGTTTTGAATACTGAGTCAATCTCTTTACTTGTTATTGGTCTGTTGATGTCATCTATTTCATCTTGAATTGGTGTATGTAATTTCTGCACTTCTAAATATTGTCCATTTCATCTAGCTTATTGTATTGGTTTGTTAATGCTGACATAAAGCAATATACCAGAAATGGAAAGGCTTTTACAAAGAGAATTTAATAGTCACAACTTTACAGTTCTAAGGCCATGAAAATGTCCAAATTAAGGCACCAACAAGAGGGTACCTTCACTTAAGAGAGACTGATGCTGTTTAGAGCACCTTTATCAGCTGAGAAGGCATATGGCTGGCATCTGCTGGTCCTTGTTCCTGGTTCTCTTGCTTCCAGCTTCTGATGCCAGTGCTTTCTTCTCTCAACATTTGCAGGCATTCACTTAACTCCTCTAGGACACAACTCTGGGCTGATGTCTGCTGGGTTCTATCTATACCTAGAAGTATCTGCTTTCTCTGTTGGCACTCCAAGCACTTCCAAACATCCATGTCTCTGTCTTTGAGAGGCATGTTCTCCAAGCATCTGGATCAGCTCTGAGCTTTCTCCAAAATGTTTCCTCTTTTAAAGGATTCCAGTAAATTAATCAAGACCCTACCTTGAATAGATGGAGTCACATCTCCATCTCACCAAAAGGCCACAACCTCAAAATGAGTGTGCCATATCTTTGTGGAGATAAAGTTATTAAAAGGTCATATCCACAACAGGGAGCAATACATCTCCATGGAGATAGTCTAATAAAAGGTTTTCTGCCTTATGATATTGAATCAGGACAAAGGACATAGCTTTTCTGGGGTATATAACACTTTAACACTGGCACATTCCACCCTCTGGACCCCCAAAAGACATGTGCTTTTCATATACAAAATATTTTCATTCCATCACAATATCACAAAGCCTTAAACCATTTCAGTAACAATTAAAATGTAAAACAAAGTCAGAAACAATACAAAATCTCATCAAATTCAGCTACAGGTCTGGTCTGTTTTAAGGCGAAAATTCTCCTCTGGCTTTGGATCTATGAAACATGGAACAAGTTATCTATGCCAGTATGCAAAGGAAAGACAGTTATAAGATACACATTCCCATTACTATAGGGAGAGATCAAAAGGTAAACGGGGGTTACCAAATCCAAACAGTTCCAAAAAATCTGCCAGGCAGCTCCACTGGATTTTAAAGTCTGAGAGCCATTTATCCTCAGGGTTTTAGGAAGTGGCAGTCCCACTCTTTCCAAGGGCCTACAGAGCAGCCTTGCTCTCTCTGCAAATGCTGGGATGAGTTGCAACATTGGGGCATGTTGAGGAAAACACCTTTTTCTTGCCTCTGCCCTCTCCAAACACTAGGGCAACACCCGGAATCTCTGCCATCTCTGGTGCACATGCTCAACTCCTCCAGAACAGTGGGGTGGCAGTCAGGCTTTCCCCAACCTCTCGTTTCTGTACTCCACCCTCTCTGAGACCTGGGGCTGCATAACTCTTTCTGAGCAAAGAAGTAGAAGGCCTGCCCTCTGCTTCTGGGAAAACTCACCCTTCCCATGTGTGTGGATGGGTCTGCTCTCCTGGCCCAAGATTTCCTGGTTCTAGATCTTAGTTTCTATGGTTCTGCCTCTGAAGCCATTTTTCATTCAATTTGTCCCTTTTCTGTACCTTTTAGTCCAGACTTGCAGTGGGTCCATTCATACAGATCTTGCAAAAATTTGTTGATTTTCCGTGTAATACACAAGGATCAAAGCCAACAGACAACAGGACTTTCACAAATCCTTTCGGTATAGCTCCATCTTCAATCCTTGCTTGTTCTGTAATGGCTGGCTGCCTCCATATTTGGTTAAATCCTCATGTGGGGCCCTATTCATTGGAGTCTCACTTTCTAGAAGCCCAGAATTTTCCAGACCATCAATTTATGTTTTTTTTTTTTTGTACTCAAGAGTTCAGTTCTCAACCTATCTCATTCCTTTCACCTTTTTCAATAAGCTTCAAGGACCCAGCTAGGCTGCGTTTTCTGCATTTAGTTTGGAAATTTCCTCAGCTAAACATTCCAGGTTGTTGCCTTTAAATTCTAATTTCCATTGAACAGCAGTACACAATTTTGCAAGATTCTGTGCCACTTTAAATAAGGGACCCCTTCCTTCCAGTTTGCAATAACACATTCCTCATGTCTGTCTGAGACCTTGTTAGAGGTATCTTTGGAGTCCACATTGCTACCCACAATCTTTTCAAAGCATTCTAGGCCTTCCCTATCAACTCCTCACAGATCTTCTGGAATCTTCCCCCATCCATTTAATAGGTGTTCCAACATGTTTGGTCTTTGCAAACTGCAGCAGCACCCCACCTCTCTGGTACAAACATCTGCACTGGTTTGTTAACGCTGCTGGAAAGCAATATACCAGAAATGGAAGCGTTTTTACAAAGAGAATTTAATAGTTACAGCTTTACAGTTCGAAGGCCATGAAAATGTCCAAGTTAGTGCACCAACAAGAGGTTATCTTCACTCAAGAAAGGCTGATGCTGTCCAGAATACTTCTATCAGCTGGGAAGGCATATGGCTGGCATCTGTTGGTCCTTATTCCTGGTTCTGTTGCTTCCAGCTTTTGATGTCAGTGGTTTCTTCTCTAAGCATCTGTAGGCCTTCACTTAGCTCCTCTGGGAAACAACTCTGGGCTCTGGCTTGCTGAGCATCTCATAGGAAGGCACGTGGTGATATCTGTGGGGCTCTGCCTGTTTCTAGGCATATGCTCTCTCTGTTGGCACTCCAAGCATCTCCTAACATCCATGCTCTGTCAGCTCTTTGGCAACTGTTCTCCAGCCGACTGCATTGGCTCTGAGCTTTCTCCAAAATGTTTCTTCTTTTTAAAGTACTGCAGTAGACTAATCAAGGCCCACCCTGAATGGGCGGAGTCACATCTCCATCTTCCCAAAGGCCTTACCCACAATTGGGCATGTCATATTTTAATGGAGATAATCTCACCAAAAAAGTTTCCAACATATCATATTGAGTCAGGATTAAAGGACATGGCTTTTCGGGAGTACACAACACTTTCAAACCAACACAGTTATCTAATTTGTTTGTGTGTAGCTGTTCATAGTGTCCTCTTATAATCCTTTTTGTTTCCTTAGGGATGGTAGTCATATCCTCCCTTCCATTTTTGATTTTAGTTATTTGCATTCTCTGTCTTTCTTTGTCAGTCTACTGAATGATTTGTTAATTTTGTTGATTTTTTGAAAGAACCAATTTTTCATTTTGTTGTTTCTTCTACTTTTTTGTTTTTTTATTTTCTGTCATTTACTCTGCTCTAATCTTTGTTATTTCTTTCCTTCTGCTCACTTCTATTTAATTTTCTCTTCTTTTTTCTAGATCTTTCAGTTGTGAGGTTAAATCTCTGATTTGTGATCTTTCTTCTTGTCTAAAATACGCATTTAGACTATAATTTTTCCTTTTCAGCACTGTCTTTGCTGCATCCCATAAGTTTTGTTATGTTTGCTTTTCATTTTCATTTGCCTCAAGCTATTTCCTAGTTACCCTTGTGATTTTTTCTTTGATGCATTGGTTGTTTAAGAGTGCATTATTTAATAATTTGCACATCTTTGTGAATTTTCTGTTTCTCTTGTTATTGATTTCTAGTTTCATTAAATTGTGGCCAGAGAAGATAGAGTGTATAATTTCAATATTTTTAAATTTATTGGGCCTAGTTTTGTGACCTAACATATGGTCTGTTCTGGAGAATGATTCATGCACTAGAGAATAATGTGCATTCTGCTGCTGTTGGGTGGAGTGGTCTATATATTTCTGTTAGGTCTAGCTGGCTTAGAGTATTATTTAAGTCTCCTATTTCCATACTGATCTCACGTCTAGATGTTCTATCCATTTTCGTAAGTGGTGTATTGAGGTCTCCTACTATTAATGTAGAACTGTCTAATTGTCCCTTCAAATTTGTCAATATTTGCTTCATATATTTAGAGCCTCTGCCATTAGGTGCGTATGTATTTACAATTGTTATGTCTTCTTGTGGAATTGAGATCCTTATCAGTATATAATGACCTTCTTTGTCACTCATAATGGTTTTTAACATAAAGTCTACTTTATCTTATTTTAGTATAGTGAGTTTAGCTCTCTTTTGAAACAGCGTATAATTGTGTCAGTGGATTAAAATCCACTCTGCCAATCTCTCCCTTTTGACTAGACAGTTTAATCCACTTACATTTAAAAGTAACTAATGATAATGCAAGACTTCCTTCTGCCATTTTGCAATTTGGTCTTTGTAAGTCTTGTAACTTTTTTTGTCCCTCAATTCTTCAATTTATACCTATTTTCATTTTTATTTGATTTTTTTGGTATTATACCATTTTGATAGCCTTCTCATTTCTTTCTGTATATAGTTTTCATATGTTTTCTTTATGGTTACCATGGGACTAAAATTTAACATCCCAAATATATAGCAGTCACATTTGATTTGATATCAACTTAAGTTCAGTAGCATACACATACACTGTTCTTACACTGCTCCATCACCCCACCTCCTTGTTGTACTTGTCACATGTAACTTTACATATTTTATATCCCAAACCAAAGATTTAATTACTTTCAATGTATTTACAGTTTAGAACTTATAAGAAGTAAACAGTGGAATTATGTACCAAAAAAATACAATTCAATATTACGGGTGTTAATAATTACCCATGTGGTTGCCTTTATTGGGGGTTTTCTTTATGCCACTTTGATCCGCTGTTTTGTTCCTTTCTTTCAATGTGAAGAATTTGCTTCAGCATTGCTTGTAGGGCATGAATAGCAGTGAAGAATTCCCTCTGATCGTACTTATCTGGGAATGTCTTAATCTGTCCCTCATTTTTAGTGACGGTCTTGCTGGATATAAAGCTCTTGGTTGGCTTCTGTTTTCTTTCAGCACTTTACACATTTTGTTCCACTGCTTTCTGGCCTCCATGGTCTGATGCGAAATTGGCATTTAATCTTATTGGTGCTCTTATATATATAATCTGTTGCTTTTCTCTTGCTCCTGTCAGAATTCTCACCTTGTCCTTGGCATTTGGAAGTTTGACTACTATGTGCCTAGGTGTGGTGCTTTTTTTGAATTTATCCTTTTTGGGGTTTGCTTCACTTCTCAGATGTGCCTATTCATGTGTTTGGTTATTGAAGTTTCCTGCTGTTATTTCTTTGCATTTTCCGTCTGCCCCTTTTACTCTTTCTTCTCCTTCTGGGGCTCCCATGATGCCTGTATTAGTATCTCTGATGGTGTTCCTCAGGTCTCCTAGGCTCTGTTCACTTTTTTTTTCTTTTTTTGCATGGGCAGGCACTGGGGATCAAACCCAGTCTCCGGCATGGCAGGCGAGAACTCTGCCTGCTGAGCCACTGTGGTCTGCCCTAGCATCTGTTCACTTTTGAAATTCTTTTTCCTTTCTGCTTTTCAGTCTCAATCATTTCAATTGTCTTGTCTCTAGTCTCCATTCCTCACTGACTGGCAGAATTCATCATTGAGTAGGTTTAAGAAAGACTCTTAGATGCTTTATTCTCCAAATTCTTTCATGCAGATAATGTCTCTCGTTGGCTTTACATGTATGATTTTTTTATATCATTATGGACTATTCTGTATATTTTTTGGTTGCTGGATGAGTTTGGATCTCAATACAAAAAGTATATTGTATCTTTATAATTCTATCCAGGAATTTTCTGGTACATGGTATTCCCTTTCTATCTGTAAACAGAGCTTTGCTTTTCGTATCAGAGGATTTTCTTGTGTTATATGTCTAATTACATTTTTATTCTGTGTTTCAGCTTGCTTCTTCACGGATTGCCCATGTTGGATTGCCTTTGTCTTCATATCTAATTTCTTTTCACTTAAAAAATCCATATCCTTCTAAGATTTATTTTTGATTATCTTAATTACTGGATTCATTCTTCAGCCATACCTGGATTGTTCATTGATAACTCTCATATATTTATTAGTCTTTAATGTGTGACTTTGGTCTTCAAGTTTTATTAACTTTGTAGTCTCCCTTTGGTCTTATTCTGTCACTCTAGAATTTTCTCTTTATATTCTTGATTATTGATTTCATATTTTTATTAAGTTTCTCTATGGCCCAAATCACTTATAGGAAATTTTCTTCCAGAATTGGTACTTTGTCTATCATTTGCCTGCAATATTCCTCTTGTTATATATTTGCATAATTGCCACCTCTTTTCTTTTTTGTTTTATTCATGTTGATGTGGTAGCTCTGTTTAACTTTCTGCTTTTTCTGGCTGATTGTGTTTGGATTTGCCTCGCCTCTGTCATTGAGATCTTTTTTTCTTCTCAGCTGCAGTTTGAAGCTGGACTATTATAATTTTATGCACTTTTTAATTTTCTTGAGGACACAGGGCAGGAGTTGGGGTGTGGGTGGAGGGGAAGGGTCTGCTGGAGCAATAGGCAGGCTCTGTTGCATGAGCTGGGTGCTTTTTGTTAATGCCCAGTACTGAGCTTATACCTCCTAATCTGGGTGTGTCTGTTTCCTAGGGTGGATACCCACAGGCTTTCATCATCCTCTCAATTCACATGGCCCCTTGAAGGCAATTTTCATGCTTCTATGGAGGCTCTGAAATTCGATTTTGAGTAGTAGGGACGTTTATCTTCAGAGTTTCACCGTGATAGTGACCTGTCTCACCTCCCAGTCTTCGCTCCAGACCAGAGGTTGTAGGAGAGAAGTCTAAGGACTTTTTTGACTCACTTCTTTCCCCAGTTTGGTTCCTGGGAGCTGAAGGCAATGTTAGGAGCTGTACAGAGCCCCATCACAAACTTGATTCATTTCCTGGTCGCTCTTTTTGAAGTTTATAAATGTTTGAATTAATGTTGGTGAAGTTTTTGCTGTTATTATTATCATTTGCTAATTTTTTATTATTTCATCAGGCATTGAGGGAATAAGGCTATCTGGCTTCTATTTGTCATCTTTGTTCTGACATACTTTATTTTTATATAGTCATAAATATTACATGCTTCCTTTGAGATTTTGAAGAGGTAACATAACGCTTTTTTTTAAAAGTACTTTGTTTTTGTAGAAAGCTTAGGAAAGACTCTTTTATTTCTTTGAGTCTGACAACTTCCCAGAGATAGTCAAGAATGGCAATTAGCTAAGAATAAAAACAAAAACACAAAATAGCATCAGCTAAAAAACAATATTAAACAAAGCAAATAAACATCCTATGTCTTTTATCAAATTCCAGTATTGAGCCCAGGGTCAAAATTTTCATGCAGATGATATTATTTAGTCGGAGATGGGTAACCACTTCATTTTTCAGATATGTAAAATGAGATTCAGAGACTTTGTCACCTGCTCTAAGTCACACAGCTAATAACCATGAATGTGATGATTTCAGGACAGACCTGTGTTGCTCCAAATCTACATTTCCCTTCCAGTATTCTTGCAGAAAGGGGCCTACCAGAATCCTCTTTGATTTTGTGAGAGGGAGCGCTGAGGGGAGCAAAAGCTTCAAGACAGAAGACAGCATTAGATAAAACTCAATCTGTTAGTAAAACATACCTCATTTATGATAGGTCTCCAAGAGATAGGCTCCCCTCAAAAATTTAACATGTAGTCAGCTTTTAGTTTGGGCATCCAGAAGGAGGTCTAACAGAATTATAGAGAGGAGGGACTTAGGATTGTTCACACTAGTTGTAGGAAACTTTATCAATCACCTATTACTGTGCAATAAATTACCCCAACCACTGTGCCTTCCGGTAGCAATCGTTTATTCTCGCTCATGTTCCTGTGAGGGATTGAGGGTTGGCTAATCTAGGCTAGGCTCTGCTAGACTTGACTCCAGGTTGCAGGTTGGGTCCAGATTTGCTCCAGATATCATTCATTCTCCTTGCATTAGTGAACTGCCTAGAGTCCATTCTTCTTTTAGTAATGATAGAGGTGCAAGGGAGCACTCTCATGCAAGCACACACATATTGTGTTTTGCTTGTGCCATGTTTGCTGATATCCCATTGTTCAAAGCCAGTCTTGTGGCTGAGCTCAGGTCAAGGTCCTCCAGTGGGAGGGATTAAAAAATTACTTGGCAGAGACATCCATGCAAGGAGGGCTGAAATTTGGGGCCAATAATTCAATCTAGGAAGACGACTTCTTAAAAGCAGATAAGAAAAACAGCACGAAATTTCTGAGAACTAAAGGCACTTAAACTGAGGAAGGTTCTGTCTTGTTTGGGGGAATTATCTCTGGGAAAGCAAATGTAGGTTCTGGGCGTAGCACAGGAACCCCATAAATGAAACCTGAATTTGAGTGATGAGAACAGGAATGTGATCTTGAGTAAAAGTCAGAAATGACCCTTTGTCTTGGGGCCCTATTTAACTCATGCACTATTTTGCCAGGCTGCAAGCTTTTGAGAACAGGGATTATTTCTTTTTCTTTGCTATTTCACTGGTACTTGACTTACTGCTTGGCATGTAGTAGGTATCCCACAGCTCTTGATTGCATCAATGAATGAGTAAATGACTGAATGAATGAATATGGAAGCTACATTTCAGGGAAAATTTAGACTGTTGCTTTTTTCTAGGGCTTGAATAAAAGATCTTGAATTGGGCAATAGCAGGTTGGTCTGATCCAAAATTCAGTATAAAAATGGTTCAAAATATAACTCCACTGTCAGATCGGAGACCTCACAATTTGCTGAGCATTAATTAATAATCACCCCTGGAGAAAATACCTGGGGAAGGCATAGCCTCAAATTAATCCAAAGAACAGTTAAAATGAGTGCTTATTGGGAAGAAATGGACCCAAGCACATTTGCAGATTGAAGAAAGAAACATAGAGGGACCTTCCTTCACAAGCCAGATGGTGCTCCTTAACTGGTTGACCCTGAATTCAGAAGTGACTGTAGTTGAGCAGACTTGCTCTCTTTCAAGGCTGAAGGAGGCCTGGATGCTACGGTTTGCAATTACCTCCCAGTTGAGCCTTTATGTGGTGACATAGCTGGCAGAGCTGAAGCTACTGCAATATTTCCTGTATTGATCTGGAATTGCCTCAAATCACATTATTTTGTGGATGTAAAGGCATAATGCTGGTAAAACCAATATTTAGACCCTGAAAACTTTTTTTGTATTAGGTGATGGTGTAGTAGGCTATGGGAAGTTAAAACAAAATCTGCTTCCCACTCACACTTTCAAATATCGTTGGTGGTGATCTAACTTAGCCTAGCTTTTTGGAGAGCAGATTATCTATCTATCTATCTATCTATCTATCTATCTATCTATCTATCTATCTATCTATCTATCATCTATCTATCTATCTATCTATCTATCTATCTATCTATCTATCTATCTATCTATCTATCTATCTATCTATCTATCTATCTTTACGTGCTTTGAAGGGGTTTGTAAATAAAGGTACCAGGCTAATAACAGAGGCAGTCTCTGGGTTATAGGTGAAATTGCAGGAACTTTCACTTCCTCCTCAATGTACTTTTTTTTTTTTTTTTAACTATAAGAGTTGACAACTTTATTTGCACATTTCATAATACAAATGAAAATTACTTTTTTTGGGGGGGGAAGTCCCTTTACTCCCTTTAACACTATGCTGTCTTTGACAGGAAGGGGGAACAAATCTTCCTTGTCATGCTGTTAGAAAACACCCAAGGCCACAGCACCATATCTCCTGGTGAAGGAGAACAGGTAACACACAGCTGATTCCGAGAGGCCCCCCTCTAACCTCATCTGTCTGGTTGGGTCATTCCTGGCCGAGCGGGCAGCATGGTGGGACGGGCAGGAGGGCTCATCCCCGGGTGTCCAGGCATTGTGGGCATGTGGCCCTCCATGGGTGACCTCATCCCAGGAGAAGGAGAACCCATCACTGGTATCATGGGGGCCCCACATTTAGTGCTGGCATTATTCCAGGGCGAGGAGGGCTGGGGACACTCGGGGAAGGTGGGGTCACCGCCCCTGCAGGAGGAAGAGCAGAAAGTGGAGTGGGGGCATCTCTCCTTGTTGAAATGCGGCCATTGTTTTGTTAGTCGGGCTCTGAACCTGCTGGTGCATCCCTTTCTGGTCTCTCACATCCCCTTCGTGTTTCTTTCCCTCTGCGGTGTGTCTTTCTCACGGATGGAGGGTTATGGGTGAGGTGTGTATCGCGGGAGTCACGATCAAATCTGGGCATGTTGCTTTGCAGGCTGTTGGTCGCGCAGTCCTCAATATACTTTTTATATTATTTGAAATTTCTTTACCAAGCATGTTATAATTTTAAAAATTCTTTTTTATTGCAATACCTTCATGCACCACACAGCCTTCCAAAGTATATAATCAGTGGCTCACAATATCATCGCATAGTTGTGTATTCATTGATCATTTTTAGGACATCTGCATCTCTCCAGGAAAAGAAATAAATAGAAAAAAGAAAAACCCTGTACATCCCATGCCCCTTACCCCTCCCTCTCACGGAACACTAGTATTTCCATCTCCTCAATTTTGTTTACCCCCCCCCCCATTATTTATTTATTTAGTCCTTATTTTTAAACTCATCTGTCTACACCCTGGATAAAGGGAGCATGCTATAATTTGATAGTAATCTAATAGTTGACCAGAAGGGTCAGAAAAACTGGGGACTGAGTATTGAGGGGTCAGTAGTTGCAGGGACTGATGGAGGGTCTCTGCTGCCTGAGGGCAGGGTCTCAGCACCCGGTGCACAGCCAGGGGTCAATGAAAGTAAGAACAGCTTTGGAAAAGATCACTGCTAGCTAACACACCCGTGGCTGTGAACCTGCAGGCTGGCCTGCGTGGAGTCTGGTGCAGTGTGGAGAGAGCTTTGAGGAAGTTGCCCTGCAGCCGGCGTGCAGGGTGTCAGGAGAAGGAGAATGGCTGTGAATCTCTGGTGCCTGGCATGTTCAAAAAAAGAAGGGAGTAGAACCTGGGCGGGCAGGAATGAAAACTTGAAATGTTTCTGTGGCTTATTTTCCTGTTCTAATTTTCTGAAGTTCTATCCCTTCACAAACCACAGAGGCATCCGTACTCGTCAGTAAGACTGATGCTTGTCAAGGAAACCCGCAGTCAGCCCAAATGTGAGATGGTTTAATCCTCTAATTATAGATGACTCCACTAGCAACAGGCACTCGGAGCCCCAGCCAGGATCACAAGAGACACAATCCTGGCTCCCCCAGGTAAATCCTGCGATTACCCAGCACAGGGGAAAGGGGGGATCTGAAGGGTGCTTTATTGGAAGCCCACATGGGCACAGGCTTTCTGAAGCCTGGCTTCACAGGCCCCTCGTGGTGCTGTGAGCTCAGTCTTCTCATCTCCATGCGACCTGGGGCATGCCGCTTAGCCTGCCAAGGGATTTGCAGTGTGAGCTGCAATTAATGGCACTCCCATTTTCAACTCTGAATATTTGATGCAGCATATATAGCACATGTGGACTGTGGGGTTCAGATCTGCTCTACCACCTACCAGCTTTGGAAAACTTACTTTCGGTGCCTTGTTTTACTCATCTGAAAAATGATGATAACAGCCTCGTCTGATTGCTGTAAACCACCTGTCATTCATTCGTTCACTTAACAAATGATTTCTGTGTGTGCCATGCCTCAGGCACCAGGCTGGGTGCTGGACGTAAACTGGGGCTCGAGCTTGCCTCCTTTGTGGGGGAAACAGGTGATAAATGAGTAAACTAATGAACTTACATGATAGTGAGTTGTGTCAGGTGTTTCAAAGAAAAGAAACAGGGTGCTGTGAGGAGGCGGGTTGACCATGTGGCATTGCATGGGATGACTACACCGTACACAATTTGAATGTTGAGGGACATCCTTCATCCATTTATTTGGCTGTGATTATGAACTGTGCTGCAATGAACATTCTTATATGCACGTGTTCTGTTGTTGCCCCTGGCAATCCGACCACTCAGTACCAAAATAGGGGAGCGGGAGCAGTGCAGTCTTGGTGGATGCAATGTATAGAATTTAAAGTAATAATAAAATCCACAAAAAATGTCAGTAATTACAAACAATACTTCTCCCTACACCCAAGAAATATTTTGTTGGTTAAGTTCTGAAAAAATTGCTGAGGGTCCTGTTGAATTTTAATAATATATATGGAAGCTTCAAATTGGCACATTAAAAAAACATTATATTCTATGTACATGTTAATGTGGAGAATTCTCAGTTATAGAGGGAGCTCTTGACACATTTGGACTCAGCTACACACGTTGTTTTGAGAGTAAGTTCAGACTCCACTGAAGGTGCTCGCTTTAGGTGCACGTCATATACCCAGTTTTGTGTGTTTAACTGGTTGTTTAAAAATTAGTAAATTTTAAAAATATTTTGACTGTAAAGACTTTGAAAGTTGCTGTAATCAATCCCAAGGAAACAAAGTTATGAGTGATATTGGAATTTCTGGAATTTATTGTGAAATAAAATTTTCATGACTGTAGCTAAGCTTAATATTGTCTTTAAGGCTTTTCCTAACTGCCTATCTATTTCTTCATGTGAAAGATATTTCAAAATTAAAATTAATAAAATATTTTTCCTCAACTTTGAAGACAGATTGATGAATGTGGCTATACAGTCTATGAGATGAGCATGCAGATGTGAAAAAGATCAATTTTGATGAAGTCGTTGAGAAATTTGAAGACATTTGGACTCAAAAATAGAAATGATAGTATTCATATGAATTACTATGACAGATCATTATGTAAGCATGAGTATTTTTCCCTGTAGAAATACATTAAGGCATCTGAAGAGTAGTAATCATAATTAATTATAATTAATTATATTAAATATATTAATCATAACACATAACTATTAATTTTGCTGTAATATTTATTTTATTTAAAAATTGTGTGTGTTTACATACATATGAAGTTCAATAAAAAAAATTTCCATTGTTTGTTTACTTTTATGACCAGTATTATTATATGTTTGACTGCATATTATTACTGAAAAAAATTTTTTTGACTAGAAGACGAGGATTTAAGAAGGATGTGCTCTGGGTGTCAAATATGTCAGGTTTGCCATTTTGTCCATTTCATGTATGTGCTCAAATTTATAGGCACCAACTTGCTCATAATTTTTGCGTTTCTGTTTAATGTCTTCAGCATCTGAGCCGATTTTCTTTTCATCCTTGATTGTTGGTTATCTGCGCTGTCTCTTGTTTTAAAGAAACAGCTTTGGCCTTTTGTCACTGTCTCTTTTATGTTGATTTTCTGTTTCTTTGATTTTCACTATTCCTTCTCTTCTAGTTCTCGTTCTCTTCTCCCCTAACTTCCTGGGATAGATGCTTACTTCATCAATTTTCTTCTTTACTAACAAGGGCATTTTTAAAGCTAATATTTCTTGCAGGTTTTGGTGTATAACATTTTCAATGTAATTTCACTCTAGTGGTTTTAAAAATTCCATTGTTACTTCGTTGACCTATGATTATCAGCAAATATATTTCCTAATTTCCAAATATCTGAGAATTAAAAAATTTTCTTTTAATATTGTTTCTGGTTTAATTGTTTCGTAGTCAGAGAACTTACTCTGAGCTCAGTCCACAGAAGTTTGTTGAAATTTGCTTTATAGTCCATTACATTGTCTATTTTGTGAATGTTTGTGTATGTTTGCAAAAAATTATATATTCTGTAGTTGTTGGACGTAGTGTTCTATATATAGCTTTTGATGAAGTTTGTTAATCTTGTTTTTCAAATCTTCTTCATTCTTACTGATTTTATTAATATATTTTAGCAATCACTCAAAGAGCTGTGGACATTTACTTCTTCATCCAAATAGTGAATATTTGTTTCTCTAAATGTTATGTTATTTTTTTGAATTGTATATTTTAGGCCATATTATTAAATGCTTATATATTTAAAATTGTTTTGTTTTCCTCATAAATTAAACCTTTTCATTACTATGAAGAGTTCTTCATCTCTAGGAATATTTTTTGCCTTAAATTCCATTTTGTTTGACATTAGTACAGCTACACCAGTTTTTGTCTTATTAATATTTGCATGCTATACTTTTTATATTCTTTTACTTTCAAATTTTCAATATCCTTCTGTCTGATGTCTTTTGAAAGTAGTATATAATTGAATTTAGTATTTTTTCTAACTTCTTTTTTTCCCTTAGTTGAAGCAGTTAATCGGTTTATGTTAATCATAATTACTGATATATTTGGAAATTTTGTGCTGTACACTTTCTGAATCTATTTTGTGTTTGGTTTTTCCCCTTTTATTGTATTTATTATTTTTTAATTTCACTCTCCCTCTCAGTTTGCTTGGAAATGTAATGTTTTATTTATATTCATTTTTAAGTTACTCTGGAAATTACAGAATGCATATCTAAATAATAAAGGAAAAAAGTTGAAAAATAACTATTACCTATTTTCCAAATAATGCAAAAAATTTAGGGTACTATTCTGATTATCTGGCAATAATATATATATTTTTATTTTTAACCCTATTAGTCATTATTATCACTGTTTTATACAATCAGTGCTTGTTCTAGTTTTCTAGCTGCCAGAATACAATATACCAGAAATGGAATGGCTTTTAAAAAGGGGAATTTAATAAATTGCTAGCTTACAGTTCTAAGGCTGAGAAAATGTCCAAATTAAAGCAAGTCTATAGAAATGTCCAATCTAAGGCATCCAGGGAAAGATACCTTGGTTCAAGAAGGCCAATGAAGTTCAATGTTTCTCTCTCAGCTGGAAGGGCACATGGCGAACATGGTGATGTCTGCTGGCTTTCTCATGGCTCTGCAAAAAGGACTCTCTCCAAAGTATTTCCTCTTTTAAAAGGATTCTAGTAAGCAACTCCACCTTCAATGGATGGAGACACACCTCTATGGAAATCATCTAATTAAAAGTTACCACCTACAATTGGGTGGGTCACATCTCCACGGGAACAATCAAAATGCTCCCACCCAGCAATATCGAATGAGGATTAAAGAACATGACTTTTCTGGGGTTCACCATAGATTCAAACCAGTACAGTGCTTATTTACAATTCCCCATGTATTTCTACTTTACACTATCCTGCACCTCAAAGCTTCCATCTGGGATCACTGTTCATAGTATATCACTTAGAATTTTTTCAGTGATGATCTGCTTCTAATGAACACTTTCCGTAGGTGTTTGTCTAAAGATGTCTTTATTTTATCATCTGTCTTCAAATACATTTTTGTGGATTATGGAATTCTACAGTGCAGTTATTTTCTTTCACAACTTTGAAAAGATCACTTAGTTGTCTTCTAGCTTTCATTGTTGTTCAGAAGTCAGATGCAAGTCATTTGGAGATAATCTTTCTATTTTTGTTGGTCACACTTAAGATTATCTCTTTATCCTTGGCATTCTTAAATTTTTCCATGATTTGTCTAGGGGGTGAATTTCTTGTTATTTATTCTGTTTAGGATTCTCTGAACTTCTTGTATATATGGAATACTATCTTTAACCGATTAGTTTTGAAAATTCTTAGTCATTTTCTCTTCACAAATTACCTCTTTCCCTTTCACTCCCTTCTCTTCTGAATTTTTAATTTTTGTTATTATATTTTTCATTTCTAGAAGTCCTATTCAGTATTACAGCTATCATATGTTTTTACAGTCTTATGTTTCCTGCAGATATTTTCAAGTTTGTCATTTATATTATTTCTATTTTTAACCATGATAACTATAGCAGGTATTGTCATTTTAAAAATTGTCTGACAGTTGCAAAATTGAAGCCTGCATGGCTCTGTTTCTATTTTCTGTGGTTTCTTTTAGTTCTTGTTCATATTATGTTGTATTCTTAATATGCCTGGTAATCTCCGATGACTGGCTGGCCATTGCTTTTCAAACATAATATGTGGGGGGTCTTCCAAGGGCTAGAATGGAGGTGCTTTCGTCCAGAGAAGTTTAGTGCATGCTTCTGCAGGATGGCTAGGTGTCTTACCCTTTGGTCTCATTGCAAACCAAGCTCAGGGATTGAGGGTCTTTGGCACATCCAAGCAATGGGTCATTGGATACCAAATGTGCATGAGCACCTGTAGCAGATACTGTTGGTGCCTCACAAAAATTCCCTCCAATTCCTTTTATTAGTTCTGTTTGTTTCTCCCCCAGCATTTATATGGTTTGCTCAAATATCTGGTACCTGCAGTGTTCTTCAGAGGATTGCCTTTGAACCACTAGATCCATCCTGCATGCTGAGATAGCTGGACGTGTCTGGGAGCATATCCCTTTGGGGCAGCAAAACCCAGCTCCCTTGCCTGGAGGTGATACAAACCGTGACATGCAATTTATGCTTTACATTTCCTAGCAGGATCAGGCTGAAGCTGCGACTTCACCTGAGTTACCATCCTACTTTGGCTTCTTCTTTTTCTCTTTGCTGCTTCACTTAATCACTCTTTTTTTCCCTGAGAGTATTTTCTTAACAAGCCACTTGCCCTTGAATTTTTGACTCAGGGACTACTTCTTGAAGAACGTGATTGAAGATAAAGCTTGCCAAGACTACAACCCACCAAAGATGGTCTCTTTGCTTTTACTTCTTTAGATCTTCTTAATAGGGCAACCCTTTCCACCATTCTCAGGAGGCATGACTAGATCAGATTCTCTCTCTTTTCTTCTTTGTTAGTCTAGCTAAGGGACTGTTCTAGTTTGCTAGCTGCTGGAATGCAATATACCAGAAACAGAATGGTTTTTAAAAAGGGGAATTTAATAAGTTGCTAGTATACAGTTCTAAGGCCAAGAAAATGTCCCAATTAAAGCAAGTCTATAGAAATGTCTAATCAAAGGCATCCATCCAGGGAAAGATACCTTGGTTCAAGAAGGCTGATGAAGTTCAGGGTTTCTCTCTCAAGTGAGAAGGCCCATGGCAAATACAGTCAGGGCTTCTCTCTCATCTGGAAGGGCACATGGCAAACATGGCATCATCTGCTAGCTTTCTCTCCTGGCTTCTAGTTTCATGAAGCTCCCCGGGAGGCGTCTTCCTTCTTCATCTCCAAAGGTCGCTGGCCCGTGAACTCTCTGCTTCGTGGTACTGCACCATTCTCTGTTCTCTCCAAATCTCTTTCATTCTCCAAAATGTTTCCTCTTTTATAGGACTCCAGAAACTTATTAAGACCCACCCAAATGGGTGGAGACATGTCGTCACCTAATCCAGCTTAACAACCATTCTTGATTAAATCACATCTCCAGGGAGATGATCTGATTACAGTTTCAAATACACAATATTGAATAGGGATTATTCTGCCTTTATGAAATGGGATTTAGATTAAAACATGGCTTTTCTGGGGGATATACATCCTTTCAAACAGTGTTCAAAAGCAGTAGCCTTTGGCCATGGCTCTGAGCCTGTTAGGACAGCTAGGTGGAGGGCTGTAGAGCCCTCACTCAGTCATCCAAAAGTGTCATATATATAATGTCAGCCATTCACATATTTGGAAATATATGAGCCTGTAACCAAATCTGACTGGGTCCTGCTCTCGCTTGTTAGAGTGTAGCTGGGTTAAGTAGCTTTCTCCTCTAAGGCCCTTGGTTTCTTCACCACACAATAAGCGTTCTTAATCTTTTAGATCCAAATTCAAAAATTTAAAATCTTTTAAATTGTCTGCAAAATCGTTTTGGATATTGGTGTTGTAAAATTTTCTTGAGAGAGAATTCCCGACTTTTATACGATTCACAATTTGGGTTTTGTGACTTCAGACTTAAACTGTAGATTCTAGACTCTGCATTCTCCATCTCTAGGTGTCAATTAGCTTGCAACACATCCACAAAAGTATTGGAAATTTATAGCAATGTCAGAGCCCCTTTTTCCTATATAATGTTCAGTGTGTTTTAAAAAAAATTTTATTAGTGTTTCATTTTTGGTAAGTTTTCCAGAGAGTGGGTCCCAGAAAAAGCCAGAGTGCTTGGGCAGCACAGACAGACCAGTTCTGGCCAGAGTGGTGGTGAAAGCGGTACCTCATTGGCTTTTTATAGTATACAGGGAAAAAAATGTGAAAAAGTAGAGATTATGAATAGTCAGGAGAGTCCAAAATTTGTATAATATTTGGGAAAGAGTATGGGTTTTCTCCAAAGTCCAAAAATCTTGGCTAGAACTCTGATGGGTGCTGTGTCCACCTTCACCCATCTGGTAAGGGGCAGCCCAGGGTGAACATATCAGGGCAATGAAAGGCATCTGGTTAAGAAAACATACTCAGTATGATGCAAATGCAGCTCTAACCACAGTCTGGGCTTTCTGAGCTAACGGTTTGGGTTTCATTTTGGGTTTGCTGCTGAATTCTTCACTCAGATATGGTTGATACAGTCAACTTTAGGAAAGTGGGTATCTTTTATTTGGAATTCTAAAATCTTCTCAAAGTGGGTGGATCCTTGAAGAATCACTCTGAATTTTCCTTTCCTCTCTAAGCTCCTCCTTTGACTGACTACAAGACTGAGGGGGAGGGGAAGGAGGAGAGCGATAAAGACAGAGAGAGGAGGGTGGGGGAGAGAGAGAGAGAGAGAGAAAGGGAAGAGGGAGGGAGGGGGGAGGCAGAGAGAGAGAGGGAGCACATGAAAAAGCACACTCAGTTATCAAGAGGTTTGGACCATGGCCGATTTGAAATATTACTAACCTTGCATTTTCAAATTTGATGCACAACAACCAAGATGCTAATACTTTCCTTAGTTTAGAAAAAAAATCCTTTCACCCATCTCTTCTAGCCGAAGATTAGGAGAGAGGCTTTAAGAAGATTTAAAAAAAAAAAAAACCAACTTCTGAGCAGCGGAAAAAATGGTTTGTGATTCAGGGGCTTCGGGCAATTCATCATGGAAATTGGGTTTCTTAGCAGACATCGTGTGAATCCTTTCGTCCCTGTCAACTTTTTAATACATTACATTGAGAATGTAAATCGTGTTGGTGAGGGGGAGCTAAGAAAAAAAGGGAGCGAGAGAAAAGAGAAAGCTTCCTCATTTTGGATTTAGAAAGGAGGAAGCAGGAGGCCTGTAATTCATATGAACAAATAATAAAAAATCCATATAAATATATAGATATGCCAGTATATCTGGGAAGGAAGTGGGGAGAAGTGAGTGAGACAGAGTGAAATTGAAATCAATTTATCATTTAAAAGGGTATTTAATGGGTGTTCCTTATAATTTATTTTTATTTCCTTTACTTTTTATTCCTTCATGTTTGTTTCTTTAGACGTATGAACCGACTTATTCCCCTCCAAAAACAGAAGACAAAAGCTGAGGTCAGGGGTTCCATGACTGAGGAAAAGAGAAGAGAACAGAATCTAATGCCTCATTGATAGAGAATGTGGGTGAGAGGGCCGGAGCTTCTGCTCTATCTCTGTCACCTATCTAGGATTAGATGGAGCCCCTTGGCTAGCCTCCCTACTACACGAAGTTTGCCCAATATCATTTCAAACATCTCTTTCTAAAAATGTTTCATTTCTTCTAACTCAATGTCCACTCCACTAAAGACTGTTGAAAATGAGATCGGTTGGTATATTGTTTGCTGGCTCTGTAGAAAGCTCTTCTGCTCTTCATTATAATTCACAGTCGTTTTACCCCCCACAATGGTTTCTTGCCAAAATTTGTGGCCAATGGCCTTTTGCTTTCTAGCTTTCCTGGGAGATGCCATGTCTCTCTGGTCCTGTGGAACTTGGATAAGTTTCAGTCCAAGGAACTTCCTCAGTGGATGCAAGAGAACAGTTGCATTGGGTACTACCTGAGCAGACACCAGGGAAGGTCTTCTAGGCCATTTTCCTGTTTGGGGGAAAGAGAAAGGAAGTGAAGACTGATTCTGTGTCTTTCTTCCTATGCCTTTAGGACCCAGTTCAGTCTCACACATACAGGCAATCAATGCATTGTTTAACCAACAGCTTAGTCTGTTGGAATGGAGTTGAAGAGTGGCTCCCTCTTGACTTTTTTTTGTACAATTAGTTAGAAAGGTAGAGGCATGGGCCTGGAATTTCACTTTTGTTTTAGGCTTCACATATTTTCAACTAATATCCCAGTAGAAGTTCATCAGCTGCTCTGCACTCTGTCCTGCTCTATCAGTATAGATTGTCCCTCAGCTGCTGAAGGTTATTGTCCTCGGATTTCCTTTTCTCTTATTTCTGGGCTGGGTTCTATTCTTCCCTGGATTCTCATGACTTCTTTTTTCCTTTTTTTAAACTTTTAATTTTGAAATATTTTAAAATGTGTAGGACAGTTACAAAAATTATACAACCACACACAGAGACCACCAACATATCCTTACCTATAAATCCATCAGTTTATCTATTTATCAATCCATTTTATGAACACTTGAATATAGGTTGTGTATATCATGATCCTTGAATGTGCAATATTGCCATGTACATTTCCCAAGAACAGGAATATTCACTTATGTAACCACCTTAAGTATGTTATCAAAAAATTTAACATTGATATAAAACTTACAGTCTATATTCCAATGGTTTCATATGCCCCCCCCAAATGTCCTTTTGGGGTCTTTCTCCTCCATTACTAGATCTTTTTGAGGCTCATGTATTGCATTTAATTGTCACAGCATCTTTAGTTCCTCACAGTTTTTTTACATATGTGGGAACATATATACAACATAACCTTTCCCATATCAGCCACATGTGGGATTACCATATTTACACTGCTACAGAACCCTCACCACCTCCCATTACTAAAACTTTCCCATCTCCCAAACAAAACCCCTACACCCATTATGTATTAACTCCCCATAACTCCTGCAGGCAACCTGAACTCTAATTTCCATCTCTGTGAGTTTGCATGTTCTCTGACATTTTCTCTGAAGTTACCAAGACCTTTAAAATTAACACTCTAAATCTGTAACAATCTCATTTGCTTTTCTATCAACTTAACTTCAATAGTATACACAAACTATGTTCCTGTATACCTCTCTCCCCACACCTTTCTGTGGTTCTTGTCACAAATTACATGTTTGTTCATTATAAGTCAAAAACCACTGACTTATCATTAAATTTCATGCATTTGCCTTTTAGATCCTGTAGGAAGTAAAAAGTGGAGTTACAAATCCAAAACAAAATAGTATTTATATTTATCCGTGCCATTACTCTCACCAGAGACCTTTATTTCTTCATGTACTTTGAGCTATTTTCTATTGTCCTTTCCTTTTAGTCTGAAGAACTCTCTCTAGAATTTCTTGTAGGGTTGGTCTAGTGGTGACAAACTCACTCAGTTTTTTTTTTTTTTTTTTATCTCAGAATGTCTTAATCTTTCCCTCATTGTTGAAAGATAGTTTCTCCAGATATAGAATTCTTGGTTGGCTATTTTTCACTTTCAGTACTTTAAATATATCATCCCACTGCTGTCTTGTCTCTGTAGTTTCTGATAAGAAATTGGCATTTAATATTATTGACATTCCTTTCAAGAGAAACACAGCTTTTTTCTCTTTTGTAGCTTTCAGAATTTTCTCTTTATTGTTCGCATTTGGCAGTTTGATTATAATGTGTCGTGGTATGGGTCTGTTTGGGTTTATCCTGTTTGGACTTTTTGAGCATCTTGTATGTATATATTCATGTCTTTTATTAAATTTGGGAAATTTGCAGCCATTACTTCTTTGAGTATTCTATTTACTCTTTTGTCTCTTTTTTTTCCTTCTGGGATTCCAGAATGTGTATATTAGAACACATGATGGTGTCCCACAGGTTCCTCAGTTCTGTTCATTATTCTTCATTCTTTCTTCTTTCTGCTCCTTAGACCAGATGATTTCAATTGTCTTATTTTCGAGTTCACCAATTCTTTCTTCCCCATTCTGCTGTTGAACCCTTCAAGGGAATTTTAAAATCTGTTACTATGGTCTCTCGATCTATTTGTTCCTCTTTATAATTTCCATTTGTTTATTGATATTTTCCTTGTATTAATCTATTGTTTTCCTGATTTCCCTTTGTTCTTTGTCCATGTTTTTCTTGAACTCTTTGAGCATGATCAGGACATCTTTGTCTGGTATGTCCCAGGCTGGTCCTCCACATTGTTGGTTTCTAATGCTTTAATATTCTCCTTTGCCTGGCCATCACTTCTTTTTTCTTTATGTTTTGTAATCTTTTGTTGAAACCAGGACATTTTGATAATTTAAGGTGTTATTATTGGAATTTAGACTCTGAGTCATCTGTTCCTTAAGCTTTTATCGAGGAACAGATAAAAGCTAATGATGGAGCTTTTCTTGAATAGCAGGAGTGATAAGAAAAGAAGAAGAAGAAGAAGAGGAGGAAGAGGAGGGAGAGGAGGGAGAGGAGGGAGATGAGGAAGAGGAGGGAGAGGAGGAAGAGGAGGAAGAGGAAGGAGGAGGAGGAGGAGGAGAAGGAGAAGGAGAAGGAGAAGGAAAAGGAGAAGGAGAAAAGAAATAAAAAAACCACTTTTCCCAGGCTTTGCAGACTGAGCTATCCCGGCACTCTCCTTCAGAACTTATCCAAGTAATGAGTTTAAAGCACAGCTCAAGACCTCCTTGATCCTTTCTGTGCATGTATCTTTTCTTGGGCATGCACTTCAGCTCTAATAGTTCTTCCATTATACAAATACAAGTGTTCCCTCTTCCCTAGGAACAGTTTCTTCATGTCCCTGTGCACTGAACTGTACATCCTACAGTCAACAACCCCTTATCCTAGACAGCTTCTTGACAGCTCTTCTGCAGTGTTTTATAGGAGAGCTGTGTGAGCCACTTTCTATACAAAGGGCACGTTCTGGGATGGCAAGCCCTTCAGGCCACCACCAGACATATTGGGCCAGACATACATGCTCCCAGTATGTGCCCAAGGGTTCCTCTGCTTGCTCCAGAACTGGGACCAGGGATCCACGAGGGGAGCCTGGGCTGGCTCTAACTGAGCAGTGTAGGAAGAGGGCACCCAGGGCACCAGGAAATCCTACCATTTTAAGTAGCGTTTTTCTTATTCAATGCTCACCCAGATACTGTAGTCCTTTAACTGCTTTCTGGAGCTTTGAGAAAGATGTTTCTGCCATTCTTGCTGGTTGCTCAAAGCTTCTGTGGAGGAACGGGGCCCTGAAGCATCTTAATCCACTGTCTTAATCAAGCCAGGCTCTCCCTATGCCTTTCTTTCCTTTTCTGTTTGGTTTACTCCTGCATTGAACCAAAACACGTCCCCTAGTTGACTCCTAAGAGAGGGTGTGCAAATATTGAATACTGTCTGATATCTTTATTTTACTCTTATGCTTTATGGATAGTTTAGTTATTTGTAGAATTCTAGGTTGATAACCTTTTCCCCTCTGACTTTTGAAAGCATTGCTCCACTGTTCTCTAGAATCCAGTTTTGCTGTTGGAAAGTAGGATATCTTTTGGATTATTATTCCTTCGTTTGAGATAAGTACTTTTTTTCTCTCTGGGTTATTTTAGGACATACTATTTAACCCAAAACAAACAGTTTCTAGATCTTTGTACATTTTTCATTGGATACCTTTATAGATACAATCACTTTTGTATCTGAGGTGTTTTATTTCTTTTCTTTTTTCTTCTGGGCCAATGCCATTATTGTTTTGGTCTTCTTTGAGTTTTTTTCTTCTTTTTTCCTAGTCTTGGTCTCTCTGTTTTGAATTGGAATGAAGAATGAAGCCCCATTAGAAGCCCTGTGGGGGGTGTAAGTGGAAGGAAGCCTTGTCCATGGGTTATCCTCACAGCAGCATGATTAGAGGCTGAGCCAGACATCTTATGGGGGAGCCCCCCAATAACCATAAACTGGACATCTTTTCTCTGGTGTTGTTAAATTTCTCTAGAGAAAGATTTACATTATTTTTTTTTTTTGAGGAACATGTGTATGCCTGGTTGCCTTCTGAGAGTGAGGCAGGGATAGGGTCTGGGGGCATCACAGTTCAGTATATTGGCTTCCACTTAATCCCTTGTTTTTAGCTTCTCAGCCTTTGTCCTCTGAACTGAAACCTATCTGCTTTATTTTCTCCAGAGAATAAATCTCTTGTCACTTGCACAGGTGAGGAGATCTGGATGGTTGTTTGGCTCCCTGGGATGGTTCTGGGGGCCTGGAGGATCCAACTGCTGTCTTTACAGATTTACAACAACTCCCTTGGTTTTCAGCCTCATATATCAATTCTGCTTCCAAAGTGCTTGGTATTTCCAAGTTTAAGTCTCTGGGCCCGACGCTGTAGGGAAATTGGTTTGCTTCCCATCTGGATAGCTCCTTTGCAGGCACAATGATTTTGCTTCCTTTGCTCCTATAAGGCAGCCATCACCCATGCATTTGCTTGTCTTTCAAAACCTTGTTGAAACCATTCCTCCAATATCTTCTAGCTTCTTAGTCTTTTGTTGGTTGATACTTTTTTATTCAGTGGAGAAGAATTGATATGAATGGCCAATCTATCCTATTTGACCACAGCAGAGTCTGGGCTAATCTTCCCCTCAATCGCAGCAGCCTTGGCCTTTGGGTGAGGGCCCTGGTGACTGAAGTGAAGATGGGCCTCAGCTTCAGGGACTCTTGGGGAGCTTTCAGGAGGGAAGATTTGGAACAAGTCAGACTCCACTGGTGACCCAGACTCCTCTATTGTGTGCCAAGCTTCAGTGCCCAGGTCTAATGCCAAGACCACCTGGGGGGATATTTGGGGCCAGCTGAAGAGCTTGGCATAGATGAACTATTTCAAGACTCGCTTTCCTTCCTCCAGGGTCTCACCTGTGTGATCATTATATAATCCGAAGTAAGCAAATTTCTTAGAATCAGCCTCCATCAAGCCCCTCCCAGGCAGGGAGACTTGCCTTTTGCACTTCATCACATTTGCACTTCGTCACATCTGCTCGGCAAACACAGCCCTATCCTGAAGCCTCTGTGAACAGCGCAGCTTTTGCAGCAGGTTTCATGGTCTGAGGGCGAAGCGGTCACATCACAGCCAGCCAAGCAAATCTTCCTAAAAATCTCCTGTTCCACATTCCTTTCCCCACCCACAGCAGGCTGGCCCAAATCCCCTTAACCTGCTTAGCAAACAAAAGTCTGTTCCTACCTCCTTAAGTGTTAACACTCCCTAAACAGTCCCTTCCCCAGTCCACCGAGCCTGGGTCTCCGGCATGGCAGGTGAGAACCCTGCCACTGAGCCACCAGGGCCTGCTCTGCTTTTTAATTTAAAAAAACTTCTTTTTTTAAATTAGTGGCAAAAATTCTCGTCTGCCGAACTGGAGACCCAGGTTTTGATTCCTGGAGCTTGCCCATGCCAAAAAAAAAAAAAAAAAAAAAAACCCACAACACCTCTTTGAACATTTCTTTTTGTTCTCCAAATAGAGGTCAAACTTCACCTGGCTCAGGGGACCTGCAGCTCCTGTCCTTGCCGTGTCCTGCTTGTTCCTTTCCCTAATGCCAGCAGTGCTGAGTGAAGCAGTTGAATCTCCCAGTCTATCCTTAGATGCTGCTGACTTTTCCCAGAACAACCTCTCCCAGCCTGCTCGTTTCACCCAGAAAGTCTTATCCTTCCTTGCTGGGCCAGGCCAGGGTCTCCTGTTGTCCCCAAACTACGTGCAGTGGGTTGTCCCAGCTGGTTTGAGGACTGCGGTAGAACAGAAGCAGTGGCTCCCATCTCTGGGCCCTTTGCCCCAGCACAGGATGAGACGCAGGTCGAAGGGATGAATGGTAGGGTCCTGCTTGGAGGAGAGCTTATCCCCAGGTCTAACCCCAGTGCCTTCCGACACAGGAATTGTTCTAAAAGGGCCTTGTAATGCCACACATTTAGAAAGCCATCCAGGTTGTTGTAAAAAGTGTGATTCACTCTAGAGGACACCTTGTGTGGCATGCAAGCTGTGAACCTGTGAATGACCGGTGTGATATTGCAGCTGTTGACCCAGCAAGGACAGGAAACTGGCTCAGAGGCTAAATAACCTGTTTGATGTTAACAGCCACTTGGCAGTGAGGTTGGGTCTCTTCTCAGGTTTGACCATGTGTAAATTTGTATCCCTTCTTGTCCCTGACCTCACCCAAACTGTTACCCTCACCCTGGTTGTCTGGGGTTCGCTGGAAGATTCTGGATATTTTTCTTGAAGACTGCCCGCTCCCCTTTATAGCCTCTGGATGCCCCTTCCTGGCCTCCCTGGGAGCCCATCTTTCTTAGCCTGCTCCTGGGCAGTATGGAGGACACGTAGCCTGGTCTAAATTCACACTCTGTGGCCACCACTGAGGCCCATCCAGTTCTTTGCCTCGCTGTATGCAGCGGCTGCATCAGGCTGAGTCTGGGAAGAATAGCTGCCATCCAATCCATACTACCAGCCCCATTGCAGGCCTCCCCTCTTGAGCCATGGCGAAGCTTCTTCAAAACCTCTCTGTCCACCTCCTGGGAGAGGCGGGGCCCCACTCATGCATAGTCCCACATCGCAGCCTCCTGGTCTCTGGGTCATCCTCCACCCGTTCAAGCACACGAGGATGTGTCCTTGTGAGCAGATCACTTTCATTTTCACAGCAAAATCTATGTGTAAATGTTGGGATAAATATTTCCTGGCAAGAGATACAAATGTTTTGTAAAAGACTTTCTGGGATGGATTATTTCAGAAACTGCTTAAAATGTCCAGGTTGCTTGGATAGCAAAGGACGTAAATTCAAATAATACTTAGCCAGCAGCTACTGCTAGAAACACCTGGCTGGAGGGAAAATGTCTCTAGGAGTTGAGAAGAAAGCTACTTTCATTGGATTGAAGAATAACGAGCCATGGAATTTTCACACTTTAGTGGCATAATGATTTCTCTTTCTTTCCCTGCTTCTGCCATATGTAAGAGCAAAAGGGAGAAGAGGCACTTCTCCATCATTTCTGAGGTTTCTACTTGAGGCTGAGAAGAAAGACAGAGAGCCTGCAAAGCCACCAGAAGTTGTAGGAACTGGCTCAGAGGGGCTTTTGATGTCATACTGTTCTGAATCCTCAGGGATATTTCCCACACCCTGATGGGACTTGATTCCATGATTTAAAAGAAATGGAGTGAATTAGAAAGGGGCCACTGCAGTTGTGGCTTCATTATCCCCTTATCTCCACTTACCTGGTCCTACCTGAGAACTCTGAGCTTCTCATACCTGGGGGATGGTTTACCCCCAGTAAGAAATACGATGACACTTTAGGCTTGGTCAGAAGCTCTCTTCAAGATCCTGTTGGCCCATCTTTATATTGCTTCCTCTATCTGTCTTTCATACAGTTCTGACTTGCTGCCTGTTCTGATCTGATTTGGCTTTTCATGCCCCTCATCCTCTGTTGGGCATATCCAGGTTTCTGATTCATAACCAACTTTCTCTGAGCTCCAACTGCTCTCCTGACTCTTCTCATCTGAGTATCAAGGATTAGACCAGGGTCAGTCTCCACTGTGGTCAGTAGCAAAGATGAACCAGAAACTCATTGGAAGACATTGGAGTTGATTTCTTAAACTTCTTAATCAATGATTATTTATGCCGTTAACATGTGCTCTATTTAGTGGTTTAATTCAATATGTATAATTAGATAAAAGGAAAGAATATAGAATTTGTAGTCAAGTTCCTGATCTTATTAAGCCTGTGCTCAAGATTCCTTACTGGGGAATGTTAAGAGGCTAACACCCAGCCTTTTTGAGAAATTCTTTACATACTAATGTTTGGAGATGTTGGTGACATCATCCCAACTTCCAGTCCAAGCTGCTTCCTCTCCTATCCCCTCCATCAATGCTTTCCTGTCTGTGCTCCATGTCTTCAGTCTCTCCTCTCTTCTATTTTAACTGCCAGTCCAGACTTCCTAAAACACCACCTTTACCATGTCAGCTTATACTGACATTCCTGCCTGAGCGATCAAGCCAAGCTGTGGTCAAGTCCCATGGACCCATTGTGTGTCTAAATGAATTACATCTAATCCCAGTATAGAAACCCAGCCCTCAGGAGCTTCACAGAACCTCAGCACATCACCAGGCCCTGCTGTTGTCCTCAGGCATGTAAGGGCTCCAAATATTCTTTACAAAGATTTATATGATGCCCAGGAGGTTGAGGTTTTTTGTTTGAGGGGGCAACACATGGTGATTCTTTCAGAAAGAAGCTAGACACTGGTATATCACTTGCTCAGTCACTTGGGTGGCTGAGGTTTTCTGCAGGAATTTTCCCAAAGTCAGGCTTTGGGACTTTCCACCTGGGACTCTGCCTCTGGCACAAGGTGGCGGGTCCTGCTGGGGGAGACACCACTCCCAGAATGGACTATTCCACAGAATGGGAATATCCCAAACATGCCAGCTTTCTTCATTAAGTGTACTGAACTTCTTTGAGCTTCTGCTGTGATCTGGCTAGTTGTTTTTACCTATAATATTCCGTAAATCCCACTCATTCCCACCTTCCTGCCTTCGGTGTGCAATTCCCTGGCCTAGCAGGTTAGGCTCAGGCTCTGCCTGGGGACACCTCCCTGGCCAGCTCAGTCTACACTACTTACTCCTGGCCCCAAATTCCTACAGCACATCAGTCTGTCCTACAAGCTCAATGGGCTCGGATGGGGGCCACTCTATGGGACAAAGAACGGCCTGGGTTCAGATCCCTCCCCTGATGCTTACTAGCTGTGTGGCCATGGACATGTGACAACCTCTGTCTTCTCACCGATGACTGCTGGATAATCACAGCACCTTTAACAAATAGCTAATGATTGTAAGTATCCAATATGATAATTGATGCAAAACAGCCAACACGTGAATGGGCTCAGCAAGTGTTTTAAAAACCAATGCAGCCAGCTTTGGTTTCTCAGCTCCTAAAACAAATACCAAACAATGAATTTGCTTAATAACAGGAATTTATTGTCTTGCAGTTTCAGAGGCTGGAAAGCTTGCCTCTGCTCTGAGGTCAGTTGTCTTCTGGTTGGTTGGTAGTCTTGGGGTTCCTTGGCTTTTCTCACCTGGCAGTCTACACAGTCTCTTTCCTCTTCCTGGT
This sequence comes from Tamandua tetradactyla, assembly GCF_023851605.1. Lineage (NCBI taxonomy): Eukaryota > Metazoa > Chordata > Mammalia > Pilosa > Myrmecophagidae > Tamandua > Tamandua tetradactyla. Next base: position 81,243,524 of record NC_135341.1, read on the forward strand.
TCCACTGATTTCCAGCTTCTAGCCCTTCTCCCACCCCCTCCCCGAGAGTTTCCTCTCTCTGTGCAATTTCCTTTGCTTATAAGGACTTCAACCATATTCAGTCTGGGGACACCTTAACTGATAACATTGTCAAAGGGCCTGTTTACAAACGGGTTCACTCTCACAGGACCAGGGGTCTGGACCCGAATTTGCCCTTTGTGGGGGACATAATTCAAAGCCTCTGTCACGTGCTATATTGTACTGATATCAAGTAACTTTATGCAGGCAGAGCTTGTCTCTTCTCTGCCTTGAGAGTGCTGAGAAATGCTTTGTAATAAAACTAGGTCAAATGGTCCCCTCACTGCCACTTTCCCTGCTTTGCCACATTGGCTTTTAACAAAACACAAATATTGACAGTCATTTACTGTTGAAAACATTTCCTTAATTATACACCAATGAATCTTCTTGCAGATCCTTGGGGAAGATGGGAAAAATAATGCATTCTCTTCAATATTTTCTGGTGAGGAGACCGAGGCAGTGAGGATGCATATGGCCTTCAAGTTCTCCCGTGAAGGTGTTTCACAGTGTGGGAGAAGCACAGATCTTCCGGTACCCCTGCCACGGTTGGTCCTTTTGGCCATGCTGCTGCTCTAATGACTTCTTCTGCAGCCGGTCAGCTCTGCCCACAGTGGTTTGTACAATTAGGACACTCCTGCTGCAGGTCCATCATGCCTACAGGCTTGCAGGGAGCAGAAGGGGTGGAGAAGTGGGATCACAGGATTGGGCTGTCACACTGCCCTGGTAAAGCTGCTGAAGATGCACAGCTCCTTTCTTTGGGGGCCTCCATTCCCTAGTCCTCCTCGCTGGTCTCCCATCCTTAATCCTTACTCAGGGAATGAGAAGAAGAAAACAGAGTATTTTGATTTACTGAGAATAAAGACCTTAGAGTAGAGCCTACACGGTAAGTCCATGTGGACATACTGGCTGAGCTAAAGGAAGTTACTGAAGTTCATAAAGCAAGAAACAAAAACCAAAGGAAAAAAAAGATCCTTGTCTCCCAAGCTTATGCCTGCTCTCTCTCTTAAACTAGAGGCAGTGTACAGAGGACAAAAGCATTGATGCAGGAGTGACTCAGAGGCCCCAGGTCTCCTGGCTCATCATTGCTAACCTACCCTGGAGTCTAAGTCTTCACTCCAGGGAAACTGCCCAGCTGAAGCCGAGCTGGCATGGGCATGCATTTGTTGTATCTCCACCAAGCAGTGTCCTGTTGGGCCACTGAACGTTGTTTCAGGCAGGTAGGGTGGTCTGCCGTGCAGGTAAGGCCTTTGGTAACCCTTCTAGCACATGGCACCAGACTTCCCCTTTCCAGGTCTATCTAGGAAGGAATAGACAGAGGAGTCAAGTTCTGTTTGTTTGTTTGCTTCCTGGTTTGCTGTGATGAAACTCTTGTTTTTCTGGTCCTTTATTCACCTGTGATTTTGTGAAATTCATTAAAAAAAAAAAGTAACATGTTTGTTATTGAGCACTTAGAAAGTAAACAAACTGAGGAAAAAAACCAAGTAAACAATTTTTTTGCTATTCCACTGTCCAACGTAACTACTGTTAGCATCTTGCTGTATAAAATTACAGACCTTTTCTATAGATAGACGGATAAAGTATTTGTGTAAATATATACAAAAAAATAGGAATATACTACATATCCACTTAAGCTAATTTATTAATTTTCTTCTACATCATTTGTGATGATTGCACAATGTTCCATTGCGTGGTTGTATTATATTTTATCAGCCTGATTCTCTCATGTTGGACATTCAATTTTTTTCTACCCCCTTTTTTCTTGGCAATTACAAACAACATTGTAATGATTACCCTTATTCTTAGATATCTGTGTATATTGTAAATCATTTCCATAGAGAGCAGAATTTTCCAACTGCACTGCTTTCCATTACCGTATAGAATGAGACAACGGTCAGTGTGGCAGTTGAATCATGAACCCCAACAAACAGAGGTCTTCAGCCTTAATCTGCATTCCTGTGAGTGTGAACGCTTTATAAACAGGACCTCTTGAAGGTCTTCCTTTTAGTTGAGTTGTAGCCGACGGAAGCAAGGTGGGCATTAATTGGGATTACAGGAGGCTTTATAAAGAGAATCTGCAAGTCACAGAAATGAGAAAGAAGACCTCGCCATGCAGTGGTAGACAGAGATACAAGCCAAGGATTGCCAGCTTCTAGCCCCAGCTGGCTAGGGGTTTTGGGGAGAAAGCAAGCCTGGCAGATCCCTTGATTTTGTACTTCTTTTCTTAGGCCTTAAAGCCACGAGCCAATAAATTCCCATTACTTAAGCCACGCCTGGTGTATTGCAAACCTACTCCATACCAAGGACTCTGCTCCCAGTCCAGTGAAGGAGAAGACCTTGATTGAGAACCAATGAAGGAAGATTGAAATGTGTAGGAACTGGGTGTCGGAGTAAAGTGAACCGCAGAGGCTCCAACAAAATTCCCCGCTCCCATACGAGCCCAGGAGAGGTGATCTTCCACCACACGGACAGAGCCCCCCTCCCACCCTCCCTCACCATCACCACCCCCCACCCCCGTCTGCTAACACCTGGCAGTGTTGGAGGAAAAAACATAGCAGCCTGGCAAACTGAGACAGTTTGGGACGAGGTGTGTCCTGCACGCATGGCCCTGTGAATGGAAGCATGTTTGTTGGGGGCAAGCATTGAGTACAGCAGGACTGAGATCAAACCCTGGGTGTCGTGAAATGATCTACAGCCCCTGTCGGGGGCAGAGAGGACCAAGACCCCTGTCCAGGACAGACAAGACTCCTTCCTGCCCACTCCCATTCCAGGGGCTGTGGGAACTTACGCCGTCATGGGAGAAAGTCAGGAAAAGAGGGAAAAGGGTGTCTTTGTTTCCTAATGCTGCTGTAATAAATTAGCGAAAAGTTAGTGGATTAAGATCACACAGATTTACAGCTGTGGAGGGCAGCAATCTAGTATCAAGGTGCGGACAGAGCAGTGTTCCTTCTGGAGGCTTCCTTGCCTGCTACAGTTTCTAGACGCTGCCCAGAGAAGGGAACCTTGAGTTTGGCTGAATCCCGTTCCCTTCCCCCACCTCAAAGAGTTGCGTTTTAAATCAGAAGTGAAATTTTCCCCTATTAAGTGAAACTGGGGGCTCAGGCTCAGAAGCGAACCTAAAATAAATAAAGAAGGTTACGTTATGGCGCACCTGATTTCTCTTATTGTGATTTAAAAAAAAATCTGCTCTATGCATATTGCCAGATTTCCTCTGTAAAGATTGTATTAGTTAAAGCTCCCTGCAGTTGTGACTGAGTACCCCTTTCTTTTGGACCTTTGCCAACAACAGCCACTATTGTTTTCTCCCTTATTTTTGACAAATTGATAGGGGAAAATGATCCCATTTATTGGTATCAATGGCATTACTTGAATTACAAGTAAAGTTAAATATTTCTTTCACAGGGATTTGAAATGTGCTAAGTTTCGGGATGAGAGTTATTTCCTAGTCCCTCTTCTCTGGTTCTAGAACACTTTGTATGGAGCTCTATTATCGTCAGTGACGGCTAGTTTTTCTGCAAAATCAGCTCTCTCGCTTTCCCTGGCCAGTAGCATGGCATGGATGCCAGCCCAGCTGCACTGCATTTCCCTGATGCCTTGCAGGAGGTGGGGTCTTGTGCTTAGGCTCTCTCTGACAGGTGTGAATGCAGGTGGTGGGTGCCACTTCCTGGCCTCGCCCATAAAATCTCCCACGAACGACAACCAGGGTGGCATGGCCACCAGGTGTTAGCAGATGGGGGTGGGGGGTGGTGATGGTGAGGGAGGGTGGGTGGGGGGCTCTGTCTGTGTGGTGGAAGACCACCTCTCCTCGACTCGTATGGGAGCAGGGAATTTTGTTGGAGCCTCTGCAGCTCACTTGACTCCGACACCCATTTCCTACACATTTCAATCTTCCTTCATTGGTTCTCAACCAAGCTCTCCTCCTTCACTGGACTGGGAGCGGAGTCCTTGGTATGGAGTAGGTTTGCAATAAACACTAATTGAATGAACAAAGGATGGATGAATGAGCTGCATGGTCACTTGAAAAGACTCTTTCTGCTTCTCCTGGTTCAGTTTTCAGAGACATTGCTCCCATTACCAGGGAGAAAGAAGGAAGCTGTTCATGTGACTTACATGTTAACAGTCAAGCCGCTTCGAAGAAATGATTCCACTTATGAAATGTGATCCATTTTCTCACCTGGTATATCAGAGATCAGAAGGGGAAGACTGTGCAGTCCCCCGACCTCTGGGGTGGGGGGGGGAAGAAAATGGCCCCTGACAGTTGTTTATCGTGGCGTGATCATTACCACTTCAAACTGAGTTCATGTGAAACTTCAGCCTCCTGCCTGGAGAAGAGTAATTTCTTAACCCCCACTAGAAGTTAAATGGGCCCAGTGAGATCCAGAGAGCTTAACAAATCCTCTGCTTTGTCACAGTGAAGACCTTTGCCTAATGCAAGGTCTTATCCCGCAGATTGCTTGGGGCCAGCAGATAGCCTGGTTAATCTAAACTGCTTCGACTTCCCTACAGTGTTCACTGAACTGGGTTTTTTTTTGTCTGTGAATAAAATGGACCAGATCTGGGTTGGTTGCCATGGTGACTGTATCAGGAGCCTCTGGGCTCTCTCTCTTCCTCTGCTGACAGATGCTGTGCAGTGGGCCCCCTGTGGGCTGTGGGTGCCTCAATCCACAGCCTTCTGGAATCACCTTCCCAAGAAGGTGAAGTTCTTGGTGAAAACGCAGGTCCATTGGTGAGAGGATGGGTTCCTGGTTGCCCTCTGGGAGGAGGCTCCTGGTTGTATGCAGTTGCCTAGATGACAATCTCAGGAACCATGATTTATTAGCTTTCCGACCAAAAGCCCTCTCCTCAGGGATCTTGGCCTCTGTCTCCATTTTCTCCTTCAGCCTGGTTTCAGGGCCAGTCAAGGTTTTCTGAGTTTGGGATTTGCTATTCCTTCACAGGTTTGGAAATACAAGCCTGGGCCATGGAGGGCAAGTGCCTCCTTTTGGGCACTTCCTTTTGGGCTCCAGGAGAGTGTTTCTGGCAGCTTCCCTGGGGTAAGAATGGTGGCTTGGCTCCTGATTCCCACCTAGAAGGTCAGCTACTGCTCATCAGGACACTCTCGAGCCTCCTGGGCTCCTGGCTCTGTCCTTCCACATGGAGGGAGGACTTCCCTCAGCTTGGTAGCCCCTGCCCTCCTTCTGAGGAAGGCAGGATCAGCACTGCTGATCTAGGTTAAAGCCAGACAAAGAAGTCCGTTTAGCCTTCCCCTTCCAGACAGTATGCTTATTTCCATATATCTGAACTTATCATGTCAATTAAATAGTGCCCATTTGCATACCAGATCCACCCCTAATTCAATTCTCTTTTCCATCTGGCATCTAAAATCCTGTGTGTTCAATACCAAACTTGGTTACATCTGGTTTGGATGACTTCAGATGTCCATCTGAAGTGCATATTCACTGGTCCATCCATATCCGCTCTGCCCCTCCAATCCATTCTTCACAGGGCAGACGGTGGGACTTCTTAAAATGCATATCTGATTAACTCACAGACCGAAGGCCTCCCAGGCTCCCCACCCCCTTGTTTTGGGGACAAGATGTGACCTCCAGGGTCTGGCGCCCTTTCTAGTTTGCATTGCACACATACTCTCTCTCTTCGCTCCCTCTCCCTGCCTGGGCTCCAACCACACTTCTCTTCTCTCAGCACTGGACTCATTTCTGCCATAAAGCCTGTGCCCAGGCTTCCCCTACTGGGTTTCTCTTGCTTCTCTTTTCACCTAGTTGGTTCTTAGACAGATTTCAGGTCATGGCCTAAGCCTTACTCTCTACCCTAGACTAGGCCAGATTCCCCTATTTATGTGGTCTCCCTGAATTCTGGAGCATGTTTCCTGCACAGGGCTCATCTCTGTGGATAATTACACACTGATCCCTGTATTTGATTAATGTCCCTTACTAGATTGTTGGGCCCACAAAAACAGCATTTGAGACTGCTACTGTTTGTCATTTTATTTCCTTACCTACACCACGCCTGGCACACAGCAGGTGCTCAATAGATGCTTATTAAGAAAATGTATGAGCCTTCACACTTATAAAGTACAGATTATTATGCTTATTTCCCAAATGAACTAATTTAGGCCCAAATCTCTTTATTTCCACTGACTGCTGATTCAAAGGTAACACAAACTTTAAATTCTGATGTTAAAGCCCAAAGACCATATTTCATAATTGCTAATTATGTTCTGTTTAGGGATTCAAAGGGGTTCAGAGGAATTCAGGGGCCTCCGACAGGCAGTCATTGCTGCCACCAGGAACTGGGGGTCTTTGGGCAGGCTCAGAGGGAGGCCATTAGAGGCTCAGAAGCTCAAACCTTCTGTTCCGGGGAAGTGTAAGGTTTCACCCCAACCCGGCTGCCTGGTCCAACACTTCATCACGTAAACCCACTTCCCTCTTCATCTGCATCCTCCAGCCTCCCAACCATTTCTGGTCAGGGTAGGTGTCCACCCTTGGAGCTCCATGGTGCCTAGTGGCTCCCGCTGTCTGAGCATTTCCTGACCTGTTTATCATTATTATCTGCTTTTCTGATCATCCTACTATTCTCCAAACTCCTCCTTCACACCCAGATCGCCACGACTCCAGCCTGTGGCATGGATTTTAGTGGTTCTTTGTCCCAGCTGCACGGTGGACTCACCTGGTAGCTGATAGTACATCCCAGAGCTGGGGCTCTCAGTCTATCGGTTTGGGGTGGGGCCTGAACCAGTTGTTTTTCAACTCATGCAAGTGATTGTAATGTGCAGCCAAGTTTGTGGCTCTCTAGCTTAGAATACTCAGTAAGCATCTATTGATGTGCATGGACTGGAATCATCTTCCCCTGTGTGTGTGTGTGTGTGAGTGTGTGTGTGCATGGAAGGGATGTTGGGGTCTAGGGAAGAATTGCCCTTGGCGCTGGTGCACTCCTGTGCAGCTCCCCTGGCTTCCGGTGAACTTGTGGGTCTTCAGGTAGCTTTAGGGGGTTAGGAGGCTCCAGGGACAGAGCTGAGGGCAGTCATGGATATTCACAGAGACCCATTCCTCAGCTCCAGCTCTAGACTGTGCAGTAGGGCAGCAAGTCAGCAATTTGTCTGCTTTCTTCTGCCAAATACGGTAACAGGAGCATTTTCTCCTGATCCTGCATGCTCTTTGGAGGTCCAAATCAATTAATTTTTCTCAGGTTTTGCAGATGTGCATTGATTTGTATTCATTTATTAATTCACTTACTCCCTCAATGAAGATTGATTGATTATGGGTATAGCACAATGCCAGCTCTGAGGGTCATGTGAAGGAAATGTTATACAGGTACCCTGAAAATTTAAAGTCTATCTGGGGAGATGGCATATGCACGTCAGACATCAGCGGCAATACATTTTACCATTAAGAGGCGGCGTTTGATTGCCTGGCCCACTATTTATTAGCTATGGACACTGGGAAATTTGCTTTCCCTCTCGAAGCCTCAGTTTCCACATATGAACATTTCTCATCTGTGAATGATAATAAAAACTACATCATAGGGTTGCCATGAGGATTAAATGAGGTCATTCCTGGAAAGCATTTAGCACTTGGCCCATAGTAAAAATTCAAGTAAGTGTTAGCTATTATTGTAGGAAAGATAGCAACCCGGCTTAGCAAGTGAGCAGGATCGAGAGTGAAGAATAGAGAGGAATTTTAGAGAAGGTGGAGATCGATGTGGTTAAGGGGGATTGGAGAAGAAACCTAAAGAAGGTGGAAATTGAGATGCTTCTTGGAATGGGTCTAATCTGGAAAAGTGGAGAGAAGCACTAAGGACATGGTGGAGTGTGGGTGGCGTGAGCATGGGAAGATGCAGGAGGGGTGCGTGCACTTGCTATTTGAAACTGGCAAAACTGTTCATTATGGGCCCTGCACCCTCCCCACTGCTCCCTGGGCCACCAAGGAAGCTGATCTATTAATTGGTTATGTCCACAACTCCCCTTCTAACCCTGTGTTCAGTTAGTGTGGGGATTTATCATTATGGACCAAATGTTCCAAAATGCCAGTTGCAGAGCTGTGAAGTCCAAATTTAGAATAAGAGGCCTGGGTATTTAGAACTTCAAGGGAAAATTCTAGATTCTGAGATCAGGTTAAGACCACTTTGGCCCTTGAACTGCATTTAACATTTCCCTTGAAAAATTCCAACCTTAAATGCCTCTATTTGACAACCAGCTCGCCAATATTTATGTTCCACTCCATTAGCATCAGCAGGGCTGACGTTCCACTTTAAAAGATACGCGCTTGGCTGGAAGAATTCACTGCTATTTGCTCATTTCACATGCTTATACGAACATGCACACACTTGCACACACACACACACACACACACTCACGTACACACAGCACGGCACATGAAATTGGTTCCCTGGAAAAGTTGTCCTGAGTGATGTTTTCTCTGTTTTTTTTTCATTTCATCTGACTTTCTTTTTGTCAAGTCTTTCTTTTCCCTAATTAAGCTGAGCCTTGTGGAGGACTGAAAAACAGCATATTTTGATGGCTCTGATGTTTATTCACAGGGCTAATTAAGTGTGCTTTACCATGTTAAGATGCCCTAATATGTACCAGGTGGATTTTAGAGTTAGGGTCTCTTGTATTGCCTCACACCGCAAAGATAGAGACAAGGACTTTGAGAACCTAGAGGAAAAGAAAGAGAACAAAGGTTTCATTTTAACTCAGGTCCACGGACTATTGATTGAAAAGTCCACTTTATTACGACAATCCACTGAGCGTGGATTGGGTCTGCTCTTTCTGCTAGTTTCAGAGCCCAGCAGAAAATACACATTTAACTAGGTCAGTGATTTTTAATCCCTTTTGGTATGTGTGTATGTGTGCATGGGTGGGTATTTTTAAGAATTTGATGTACACTATAGACGGCTTCTCCCCAAAAATGCACATGCACACATCGCACATATTTTTTCTGAGTACAATTTATTTTGCTGTTTTGCAAGCATATCTTCCACATAGAATGCAAAACAATTCTTAAAAAGACTTATGATCTTCGTAATGCCATTTTTTGCTTGTAAAAATTAATAGCCACTTCCCAAAAACCTTAATAAATTCAAAGTGTGCAAATAAAATCAAAAGTAAAATGTAATTTAGTTCAAAAGTAAATTTCATAAGAAGATTGCTGTTGTTTGGTTAGAACAAGAAGCTTATATTATAAATGTTTTTTGACACGTTAATACAAATATCTTTCGTATCCAATGAGTTTAGCCTTTTCATTTTGCTGTCAACAAGGATAGCAAATTTCACAGTTTACTTAAAATGTAGTTGGTAATGAGTCAGTGTTCACAGATTACTCTGGTAAATGAGGATAGAACACCAGAATCCTCTAGAACACTTTGAGTTGAATTCATGCAGCATTGTTTTCTTTGTCTTCAATTCAATGAGGTCAACTCTGTCAATATCTGAATCATAAATGCAGTCTATCCCATAAAGGAAAGAATCAGGACCATACATTTCAATTTTTAGGTCATCTAACAGAAGTAATCTTCAAGGGTTTCAGTGTCTGCCAGTATGTACCTTCAGAATGGCCAGCAAAGATTTTCTATTCTTGGCTCTAACCTCCAGAGGCCCTTTCTCTAATAGAGCAAGGAGCACATAGCTGTCCTCCTCCAAACACCTCTTCCACGGTGGTAGCCTCTCCAGAGAGTTTATTATTTTTCAGCAACATCCATAATGGAATCCGCTGGACCTTGACTCAAGAGTTGTGGCCCATTCAGAAGGCTGAGCATGCCAATCAAGTCACCCAAGTCACCAATGAATCTTCTTTGTCAAGTTGGTCTGAGAATGGGCTTTAGTAGTCACTTAAAAAAGGTAAAATGTTCTGCCTGAAGTTAATCAATTGCTTTAAAATTTGTCCTTTAGAAAGCCAATGAACTTGAGCAATTATTTTATTTTTTTGGGGGGGGAGAAAATATTTTACTATATATATAATGTTTACATACATTTATATTTATAAATGCTCATATATAGGACAAAGAACTTGTATACAGAATATATGAGAACTTATAGCAAGGAAACCAACAACTCAATCAATAAACACATTAAAAGATGGGTCAACAACATTAGTCATCAGAGAAATGCAAATTAAATCTACAGTAAAATAACATAAACCTCAATTAGAATGACACAATTTTAAATGTTTGACAATACTAAGTGTTGTTTGTGTGTCATTTAGAACACTAACACCTTGTGGGAATGTGAAATGGCACAACATTCTTGGAAGATATTTTGGGCATTTCTTAAAAGTTAAACATTAATTTGCTATTTGACCCAGCAGTTTCACTGTTTTTTATTTCATAAGACAAATGAAAACCCATGTCATGCAAAGGCTTGTACAGAAAAATCCATAGCAGTGTTATTCATAACAGTTCCAAAATGGATGGAACACAAATGCCAATCAACAGGTAAATGGATAAACCAATTGTCTATCTATTCAAAGACAGAAATACAACTTGGAAGTAATAAATAAATAAATACAGTTAAATACAACATCAGAATGAACACGGAAAACATGCTGAGTAAAACAAGCCAGACACAAAAGAGTACATATTGTATAATGCCAGACATATGAAAAAATAAAAATGACACATTTAATATATAATGACAGAAAATAGATTGCTGGCTGGGAGTTGGTGGGATGGATAACTGGAAGGGGCAAAGGAACATTTTGGTGTAGAAAAATGTTTATATTTTGGTATTGGTAGTGGCTACAGAAGTGTCTACAGTTGTCAAAACTGCAGACTGCACAATTAAAATAAAAGTAATTTATTTTATGTAAATTATGTCTCAATAAAATTAATTTGAAAAAGATAAAGATTGCTAGAACAGAAAAAAAAACAGAACAAAACCACTGCTGCTTGCAAGAGAAGCCTCAAAAATATATAGATATGGACATGTTCAAGTAAAGAGACAGAAAAATATATCATCTAATAATAAGAGCAACAACAAACCAAACAAATCAAAACAACATCAATACCAACAGCCCATATGGGATTCCTACCTCACAGAATTGACATTGTAGTCGGGAAGGACAATTTCATAATTAGATAGATACATGTATAATTATAAGCAATTATTTTTTGATATCTTCTATTGCTAAGTCATGACCCAAAGCCCTGATGGTGTTAAGTTGAAGTGGATGTGACATTTGAGAATTACTGTCTACATCACAGGGAGATAGGAAACAGTGAGTCAGTATGAGGTGTGCAGTTTCTTCCTTTAATAAAATGGGATGACCAGAGGCTTTGTGGAACAGCAAAGTGTGTCATCCACCAACATTTTTCTTCCAAAGTTTTGCATGGTGTCTCAGTTTACCAGTTCTTCTATAACACATACTACAGACTGATTGGCTTACATAATAAGAATTTATTGTCTCAAAGTCTTGGAGGTTAGAAATGCAAAATCAAAGTGTGGGCAGGTCATGCTTTCTCCAAAGTTTGAAATGTTCTGGTAGGGCCTTGCTGGCAATCCAGTCTCCTTTCTCTTACTTCTACTGCCATGTCCCAATTTCCTTAGCTTATAAGAACCCTACTTATATTGGATTAAGGTCTGTTCTGATTCAGTTTGGACTCATTTAACGGGATCTGTGAAGATCCTATTTACAAATGAGTACATATCCACAGGACTAGGGGTTAGGACTTGAACATGTCTTTGTCAGGGACATGATTCAATATGCAACACTTGGCAAAAAATTTTTTCATTATTTCAGAGCTGTTCTGAACATGTGATGCTTCCAAAGGAGACTCACCAAAAAGGCATCAACATGTACATTACAGGAAAAGTAGGAACTGGACACATTGAGAAATGCCAATGGGTTCATCCAGTTGCAGGCTGGAGGGAGCTGGTTTGGCTCAAATTTCCCTATGGCCTTTTTCAAACAAGAAAATCTGGTGACTCTGGATATGGGGACCCTCTTGACAGAGGTCCTGATTCAGTCTTTTCTCTTCTCACACTACAAATCTACTGGATGGCTTGAGGGCAAATGGCTCCAGGGTCTGTTCAGTGCCAAGGCTTCTTTTGCTTGGCAATATGATAAGCATTTTTACAGTGTTTTGAGTTGGTATAAATTTCTCCAGTTTTGATAAAATTCTGCCTTTTCAAGTTGAGCTATATTCTCATGAAAATGATCTATTCTGAGCTAAGTATTCCCACAACGGATAGATGCCAGTTCCAATAATTTTTGTGGGCTTTATGCTTTCACGGAGCAGGAAACTTGTTGCAAAAGAGACACCATGTTTTAGGTGTCCATCACATTTGGATGAAACCAAAGGAAACACACTTTCTTCTAGTTTATTTTCCTCGATATTTTCCAACCTGAGCTAGGGCACACATTAAAGATTGATGGCATAATCATGATGGCAGCTTACATCTAAAAATATATATCAACAGGAAAACACTTAGATGATGATTGAACATTTGCTACCTGACAATATAATGCCCCATGCCACCCTACACTTACATGGTATGAAATAATTCTTTAATAACAAAATTTGAAAAAAAAATTACTTTTTCTACAATCTTTAAACATTTATGAAGGAACTCGAATATGACAAATTTCTCTCCCACTTCACTGACCCCTTGAAATCCATTCAAGGACATGTCAACTTGATCTGGAAAGAGACCTGTTTTTGCTTGGAAAATTCTGAAAAGGTTGAAATGAGAACAAAAGGGAAAAGTATATTGCTTTATCATTGCTTGAATAAACCCAAGAATTCATTAATAGCCCCCAAAAGTCAGTGAAAACTGGTCCATCTGTGGCATGCTGAACTGGTCCATCTGTGGTATTCTTTTTCTAAAAAGGTTCTAAGGAAGAACTTCTGTTTTCTAAGTTTTGTTGACTTTTTATCTTTCATACTAGATTGTGAGTTCTTTGAGGGCAGGAATAATATTTTTTTCATACTTTTAGGCTTAACATTCTGCATGGTACTTGGCACATAGTGTGCCCCTGAAAGTGTTTGAAAAGTGAGTAACCATCAGTTGCTCTTAATTAATCATTTACTAATACAGCTTAATTAATCATTTACTAATACAGCTTAGGTCTTCCTAGAGATAGGTGGTTCCTCACCAGGACTTAATACATCTGACAGCTATGAAGTGTACTTGTCCCTGGCATCGTGTCCAGGGCCGATTCGTCTTCCCATTTTGGATATACTAAGATCCTCTAATAAAGGTCCCCCTCCAACCTGAGAAGGATAGCCAGGGTTAGTCACGCGCGATGCCTCCTTGGGAGGTAGTTGTTCCATGTGGACATTTTGACTGCCCTGTTGAGAGTAGGCGAGGAGAAATTTCTGATCTTCAGTGCCCTGGTTGCTGCAGAGAGGCTCGGTGAGATGTTTACTGCCCACGTCTGTGCTGGCCGAGCCCTGGGGGTGCCCGGAAGGCAGGTATCTCTGTGCCACACTTGACTGAGTGAACCCTACACACAACGTCTCAGTCCCGGAGACCCTCCTTCAGCTCTGCCAGGAGGCAGGGCCAGGTTCTAGCCCCAGAAGCAGGGAGCTAAGGGTGAGGCTCCTAGAACCGTCGTGGTCAGGGAGTGAGAGGGATCCCAGGAACAAAAAGGTGCCTCTCTGAGGCTTCTTTCTCCCTGCCTCTGGGGGTCTGACCACTAACATTTTTTATTGCATTTTTCACATGCTTGCTACAATATCGTTCCATCATTTTTGTAACAACTACCATGTTAGCCTTTACCCTAAAAAAGTAGCTGGAAATAGGTCACTTTGGGAGAATGTTCTGGGGACCACCCATCCCCCTGGTGGATGTCTTGCATCCTGGGGGCAGCAGCCTGTTTCTCCTTGCTGCCCCCGGCTCCCCTCCACCCCCCGGGGAGACCAGCATGATCTCTGCAACGGGTTCAGGCTTGAGAACAGAAGCTAGGAGGGCAGGGCTGTGCAGTCCACCACAGCCTCCGGCCCTGCAACACTAACCCCGAGACAAGAGAACACAAGAGACGGCTTTTTGTTGGAACAAGGAGTGAAAGGCACAATGAGGACAAGCCGCAAATTGATAGCTCAACCATTTTCCTGACATACATTCTTGTTAAATTTTCTTAATCAGATATTTGATATTCCTCAAAGTCTAGGATTTCAGGATTCACCCAATGTTAGATCAAAAATCTACGCTTTCACCATTAGAACTCTGAGTTAGGACTTTCCTCTTTCCTCCAATTTAAATACGTTTGGATTAAATGATGTTAGAAAGCATCCTCCCGTGCAATCTAATACACTATTGCTAACGAAAAATTTTAAAAAATCAGTGAAAAGGCAGATGCAAGCTTCCCTAAAATCTAATTTCTTGATACCTGTCATTTATTCTAACTGTACTCACTAAAAAAATTGACATTATCCTGGGCCATAATCCCAAATCTACATTCCAAATATACACAAATCCTTCATTCTTTTAAAAAGCATGCAGGTCTGTATTAAAGCATAAAAGGATAACTACTTTTAATACTTTTGTTTCAGTTCATCTAAGTTTTCAAAAGGATACACGTTTCTTTCTAATTTCCATGACTTTCTGTAGCATGGACTGTCTCAGCCATTAGGAATTGGATGTTGGCTCCGGACTGCAGTCCCTGATCTGTACCTCCTGGGAGAACTGCTTTTATCTGAGCAGGAAGGGTGGTGCCCTAGGAGAGCTAATGCAGACAGCTAAGTCGACCCCATCTGGGAAGGAGAGAAGCACCGGGCCGAACGGACGACAGAACCGCGCAGCTGGGAGCATATCACACACGGAGCTCTCAGCACGTCACGTCATCGCGATTACGGGGTCCACACGTTTCATGGAAATGTGAATGATGACTTTGAAACAGGGCACTGCAAACCCACCAATTTTCACTTTACACGCAACACTGAATGTAAAGCCTCTCAAATGAAAAGCAACAACCCAAACCAAAAACGTCCATCACGACTGGAGGACCCAGTGGACGGAGAGACCTATTCCCGCTGCTGCCACGTGGCGGCGCCACCTTAACTGTCAAACGGGACCTCCGGTGTCAGCATGTCCTGACCCTCCGTCGTTTTCTGGCATCAGAACTTTGGTGAGCGATTTGTGTGTGTGCGTGGCCTCTGTTATTATAACACTCAGTTGTTATAATTTAGCAAAGTCCCCTGAGCATTCATTAAGTGGGGATGTTTGTACAAGTGATGAAAAACACACCAGAAAAACCAATAACTTTTGGGATGGAAGGTAAACGTGATAAAGTACTAAGAGGAAGCCCCAGCAACTGCCAGGATATGCTATTAATGTAAGAACAAGCCCTCTGCAAAATATTAGAGCTAATGCTAAGAAAATAAAAAGCAGCATTATAGCACATTATTCTGCAGTGTTTGTGGATTTATATGCTTCTAGAATGCATCCACCATTTTACGTTTGTTTCCAAGGGGAATTAATCTTGAATTATGAGAGAACTTTAAGAGCTCATCCCTGGCATAAACCTAAAACCTGTGTTTTGTTTATTATCCCTCTCTTCTATTATGTGACTTTTTCTTCTTTGTCTCTGTCTCCAGTGCCCAGCAGGGTGTCTGAGGGACTTACTGCAGGGGCTTAGCCAAGGTTTGTAGAACAAATGGGAAATAGCTACCAAAATTGTGCCTGGCAATTGGTCAATAGTCTATATGTGTTATCTCTATTAATGTTCATACAATCCCAAGAAATAGGCATTACCATTCGCATTTGTACAGATGAAGAAACCAGGCTCAGAGAGTTTAAATAATATGCTCCGGGGTCACACAACTAGAGCCAGCTTTAAACCAGTCAGAATAACTTATAAGGATTTGGAGGGAGAAAGTGATTGTTAAAACCATAATGGGCAAAGCGGCAGTGATTTCTGGGTGTTTGATGGTTCTTTGGGCAGCTAACTGAGTGGATGCCCTTTCCTGCTCAGCTGATAGGGAGTAAGTGGAAGTGTAATTTATATCGGTGGTTCTCAAAGTGTGGTCACCTAGACAAGCAACAGTAGCATCATTTTAGAGCTTCTCAAACCTCATCCCAGACCTTCTAAATCAGGTGGGGCTTAGCAATCTGTGTTTAACAAATCCTCTAGGTGATTCTGATGTCTGTTCAAGTTTGAGAGCCACTGACAATGGAGAAATGCCATACTTGGACATGGAAGTCCCCAAGTCAACTGGTGAAGGGAGGTGGTGAGGAGGGAAGAGTGTTGAATATGGGAAGAGAGAGATAGACCTGTGTCTCTGTGTAGGGTGTAGAGGCCAGGATGGATGGCTGAAAGGAACGAGATGTTTGAAATTTAATTTCGAGTTCTTCAGTTCTTCAAATCACCTTGGTTTGCCCTCAGTTCCAGTAATTCTGAGTCACAAGTCAAGACTTACGTGAATGTGTTTTTGTAGATATCAGGGAAAAGGGTTGACTTCTAGTTTCTACCAGTGCTTGTTAGTCTGAGAAATGACCCACTGATAGAACTAATTCAGCAAACCTAGGAGCATGGAGCCAGTAGGAACTAGGAGAATATAGTTTCTATGGGGAGTGCTACTAAAATTTTAAGGGTTGGGTTGATTCCACCTAGCAAGCTTCAGCAAGTGAATAAGTGAATGAATGAAAGGATGAACTGAGGTTCTGGCCGATGTATTGCTGGGACTGAGTATGTTCTGGTGCCCAGGTGTTGACTCCTAACTGCCAGGACTGGTCAGTGACCAACCAATTAATAGAGAAGGGCAGAGTGTCACCAGCTGAAATTGATGGCCATACTTGGTCTCGTTAGATAATCTAACACTGAGGCTTAAACCAAGGACAACATTTATTTTTTTTTTGCTCATGAATCTGAAATTGGGGCAGGGCTTTGTGGGGATAGCTTTTCCCTGCTCTATTTGGTGTCTGTTGGGGCAGCTTGCAGATCAGACCTGGAATCATCTGAAGGCTTGCTCGTGTGTTTGGCCATTGATGTGGGCTGTTGACCAGAACACTCACATGTGGCCTCCCCACATGGCTGGGGCTTCTGTACAACATGGTGGCTTGGTTCCAAGTGGAGAATTCTGGGAGAGAAGAGCCAGGAAAAAGCCATATTGCCTCTTATGAACTAGGCTTAGAAGACATGCAGTGACATTTCTGCCATATTCTATTTTTTTTTTATTAATTAACGGGAAAAAAGAAATTAACCCAACATTTAGAAATCATACCATTCTACATATGCAATCAGTAATTCTTAACATCATCACATAGATGCATGATCATCGTTTCTTAGTACATTTGCATCGGTTTAGAAGAACTAGCAACACAACCGAAAAAGATATAGAATGTTAATATAGAGAAAAAAATAAAAGTAATAATAGTAAAAACAAAACAAAACAAAACAAAAATCTATAGCTCGGATGCAGCTTCATTCAGTGTTTTAACATGATTACTTTACAATTAGGTATTATTGTGCTGTCCATTTTTGAGTTTTTGTATCTAGTCCTGTTGCGCAGTCTGTATCCCTTCAGCTCCAATTACCCATTATCTTACCCTGTTTCTACCTCCTGCTGAACTCTGTTACCAATGACATATTCCAAGTTTATTCTCGAATGTTGATTCACATCATTGGGACCATACAGTATTTGTCTTTTAGTTTTTAGCTAGACTCACTCAGCATAATGTTCTCTAGGTCCATCCATGTTATTACACGCTTCATAAGTTTATCCTGTCTTAAAGCTGCATAATATTCCATCATATGTATATACCACAGTTTGTTTAGCCACTCGTCTGTTGATGGACATTTTGACTGTTTCCATCTCTTTGCAATTGTAAATAATGCTGCTATAAACATTGGTGTGCAAATGTCCGTTTGAGTTTTTGCCCTTAATTCCTTTGAGTAGATTCCCAGCAATGGTATTGCTGGGTCGTATGGCAATTCTATATTCAGCTTTTTGAGGAACCGCCAAACTGCCTTCCACAGTGGTTGCACCATTTGACATTCCCACCAACAGTGGATAAGTGTGCCTCATCACCGCATCCTCTCCAGCACGTGTCATTTTCTGTTTTGTTGATAATGGCCATTCTGGTGGGTGTGAGATGATATCTCATTGTGGTTTTGATTTGCATTTCTGTAATGGCCAAGGACATTGAGCATCTCTTCATGTGTCTTTTGGCCATTTGTATTTCCTCCTCTGAGAGGTGTCTATTCAAGTCTTTTTCCCATTTTGTAATTGGGTTGGCTGTCTTTTTGTTGTTGAGTTGAACAATCGCTTTATAAATTCTGGATACTAGACCTTTATCTGATATGTCATTTCCAAATATTGTTTCCCATTGTGTAGGCTGTCTTTCTACTTTCTTGATGAAGTTCTTTGATGCACAAAAGTGTTTAATTTTGAGGAGCTCCCATTTATTTATTTCCTTCTTCAGTGCTCTTGCTTTAGGTTTAAGGTCCATAAAACTGCCTCCAATTGTAAGATTCATAAGATATCTCCCTACATTTTCCTCTAACTGTTTTATGGTCTTAGACCTAATGTTTAGATCTTTGATCCATTTTGAGTTAACTTTTGTGTAGGGTGTGAGATATGGGTCTTCTTTCATTCTTTTGCATATGGATATCCAGTTCTCTAGGCACCATTTATTGAAGAGACTGTTCTGTCCCAGGTGAGCTGGCTTGACTGCCTTATCAAAGATCAAATGTCCATAGATGAGAGGGTCTATATCTGAGCACTCTATTCAATTCCATTGGTCGATATATCTATCTTTATGCCAATACCATGCTGTTTTGACCACTGTGGCTTCATAATATGCCTTAAAGTCAGGCAGTGCAAGACCTCCAGCTTCGTTTTTTTTCCTCAAGATGTTTTTAGCAATTCGGGGCACCCTGCCCTTCCAGATAAATTTGCTTATTGGTTTTTCTATTTCTGAAAAATAAGTTGTTGGGATTTTGATTGGTATTGCATTGAATCTGTAAATCAATTTAGGTAGGATTGACATCTTAACTACATTTAGTCTTCCAATCCATGAACACGGTATGCCCTTCCATCTATTTAGGTCTTCTGTGATTTCTTTTAGCAGTTTTTTGTAGTTTTCTTTATATAGGTTTTTTGTCTCTTTAGTTAAATTTATTCCTAGGTATTTTATTCTTTTAGTTGCAATTGTAAATGGGATTCGTTTCTTGATTTCCCCCTCAGCTTGTTCATTACTAGTGTATAGAAATGCTGCAGATTTTTGAATGTTGATCTTGTAACCTGCTACTTTGCTGTACTCATTTATTAGCTCTAGTAGTTTTGTTGTGGATTTTTCCGGGTTTTTGACGTATAGTATCATATCATCTGAAAACAGTGATAGTTTTACTTCTTCCTTTCCAATTTTGATACCTTGTATTTCTTTTTTTTGTCTAATTGCTCTGGCTAGAACCTCCAACACAATGTTGAATAATAGTGGTGATAGTGGACAATCTTGTCTTGTTCCTGATCTTAGGGGGAAAGTTTTCAATTTTTCCCCATTGAGGATGATATTAGCTGTGGGTTTTTCATACATTCCCTCTATCATTTTAAGGAAGTTCCCTTGTATTCCTATCCTTTGAAGTGTTTTCAACAGGAAACGATGTTGAATCTTGTCAAATGCCTTCTCTGCATCAATTGAGATGATCATGTGATTTTTCTGCTTTGATTTGTTGATATGGTGTATTACATTAATTGATTTTCTTATGTTGAACCATCCTTGCATACCTGGGATGAATCCTACTTGGTCATGATGTATAATTCTTTTAATGTGTTGTTGGATATGATTTGCTAGAATTTTATTGAGGATTTTTGCATCTATATTCATTAGAGAGATTGGCCTGTAGTTTTCTTTTTTTGTAATATCTTTGCCTGGTTTTGGTATGAGGTTGATGTTGGCTTCATAGAATGAATTAGGTAGTTTTCCCTCCGCTTCGATTTTTTTGAAGAGTTTGAGGAGAGTTGGTACTAATTCTTTCTGGAATGCTTGGTAGAATTCACATGTGAAGCCGTCTGGTCCTGGACTTTTCTTTTTAGGAAGCTTTTGAATGACTAATTCAATTTCTTTACTTGTGATTGGTTTGTTGAGGTCATCTATGTCTTCTTGAGTCAAAGTTGGTTGTTCATGTCTTTCCAGGAACCCGCCCATTTCCTCTAAATTGTTGTATTTATTAGCGTAAAGTTGTTCATAGTATCCTGTTATTACCTCTTTTATTTCTGTGAGGTCAGTAGTTATGTCTCCTCTTCCATTTCTGATCTTATTTATTTGCATCCTCTCTCTTCTTCTTTTTGTCAATCTTGCTAAGGGCCCATCAATCTTATTGATTTTCTCATAGAACCAACTTCTGGCCTTATTGATTTTCTCTATTGTTTTCATGTTTTCAATTTCATTTATTTCAGCTCTGATCTTTGTTATTTCTTTCCTTTTGCTTGCTTTGGGATTAGTTTGCTGTTCTTTCTCCAGTTCTTCCAAGTGGACAGTTAATTCCTGCATTTTTGCCTTTTCTTCTTTTCTGATATAGGCATTTAGGGCAATAAATTTCCCTCTTAGCACTGCCTTTGCTGCATCCCATAAGTTTTGATATGTTGTGTTTTCATTTTCATTCACCTCAAGGTATTTGCTAATTTCTCTAGCAATTTCTTCTTTGACCCATTCGTTGTTTAAGAGTGTGTTGTTGAGCCTCCACGTATTTGTGAATTTTCTGACACTCCACCTATTATTGATTTCCAACTTCATTCCTTTATGATCCGAGAAAGTGTTGTGTATGATTTCAATCTTTTTAAATTTGTTAAGGCTTGCTTTGTGACCCAGCATATGGTCTATCTTTGAGAATGATCCATGAGCACTTAAGAAAAAGGTGTATCCTGCTGTTGTGGGATGTAATGTCCTATAAATGTCTGTTAAGTCTAGCTCATTTATAGTAATATTCAGATTCTCTATTTCTTTATTGATCCTCTGTCTAGATGTTCTGTCCATTGATGAGAGTGGTGAATTGAAGTCTCCAACTATTATGGTATATGAGTCTATTTCCCTTTTCAGTGTTTGCAGTGTATTCCTCACGTATTTTGGGGCATTCTGGTTCGGTGCGTAAATATTTATGATTGTTATGTCTTCTTGTTTAATTGTTCCTTTTATTAGTATATAGTGTCCTTCTTTGTCTCTTTTAACTGTTTTACATTTGAAGTCTAATTTGTTGGATATTAGTATAGCCACTCCTGCTCTTTTCTGGTTGTTATTTGCATGAAATCTCTTTTCCCAACCTTTCACTTTCAACCTATGTTTATCTTTGGGTCTAAGATGTGTTTCCTGTAGACAGCATATAGAAGGATCCTGTTTTTTAATCCATTCTGCCAGTCTATGTCTTTTGATTGGGGAATTCAGTCCATTAACATTTAGTGTTATTACTGTTTGGATAATATTTTCCTCTAACATTTTGCCTTTTGTATTATATATATCATATCTGATTTTCCTTCTTTCTACACTCTTCTCCACACCTCTCTCTTCTGTCTTTTTGTATCTGACTCTAGTGCTTCCTTTAGTATTTCTTGCAGAGCTGGTCTCTTGGTCACAAATTCTCTCAGTGACTTTTTGTCTGAGAATGTTTTAATTTCTCCCTCATTTTTGAAGGATAATTTTGCTGGATATAGAAGTCTTGGTTGGCAGTTTTTATCTTTTAGTAATTTAAATATATCATCCCACTGTCTTCTAGCTTCCATGGTTTCTGCTGAGAAATCTACACATAGTCTTATTGGGTTTCCCTTGTATGTGACAGATTGTTTTTCTCTTGCTGCTTTCAAGATCCTCTCTTTCTCTTTGACCTCTGACATTCTAACTAGTAAGTGTCTTGGAGAACGCCTATTTGGGTCTAATCTCTTTGGCGTGTGCTGCACTTCTTGGATCTGTAATTTTAGGTCTTTCATAAGAGTTGGGAAATTTTCAGTGATAATTTCTTCCATTAGTTTTTCTCCTCCTTTTCCCTTGTCTTCTCCTTCTGGGACACCCACAACACGTATATTTGTGCGGTTCATATTGTCCTTGAGTTCCCTGATACCCTGTTCAAATTTTTCCATTCTTTTCCCGATAGTTCCTGTTTCTTTTTGGAATTCAGATGTTCCATCCTCCAAATCGCTAATTCTATCTTCTGTCTCTTTAAATCTATCATTGTAGGTATCCATTGTTTTTTCCATCTTTTCTACTTTATCCTTCACTTCCATAAGTTCTGTGATTTGTTTTTTCAGTTTTTCTATTTCTTCTTTTTGTTCAGCCCATGTCTTCTTCATGTCCTCCCTCAATTTATCGATTTCATTTTTGAAGAGGTTTTCCATTTCTGTTCGTATATTCAGCATTAGTTGTCTCAGCTCTTGTATCTCATTTGAACTATTGGTTTGTTCCTTTGACTGGGCCATATTCTCAATCTTCTGAGCGTGGACTGTTATCTTCTGCTGCTGGCGTCTGGGCATTTAGTCAGATTTCCCTGGGTGTCGGACCCAACAAGGTTGTAAGATTTTTCTGTGAAATCTCTGGGTTCTGTTTTTCTTATCCTGCCCAGTAGGTGGCGCTCGTGGCACACGTTTGTCTCATGTGTTTGGAAGGGATGCCCCCGGTCACCGATCTCCGTGGCCTGGGGATCTCTGATCCAATTCTCTCAGTTGGTTCAGGGAGCCGCACGTGGTGGGGGCGTCAGCCGCTGCGGCTTGAGGGGACCCTGTGGCTCCTTTATTAATTCCCCTATTGGTGTTTGGTTGGACCCAGTCCCTGCCACTGTCGGAAATTCCCTCCTCTCCCTGGAGGGGTGTCAGTCGCCGGCCGCTGCGGGCCCGGGGAATTCGCCACCGGACCAGGAAGTCACCTGCGGGGGAGGGGTGTCGGTCACTGGCTGCCGCGGTCTGGGGAATTCGCCACCGGACAAGGAAGCCGCCCGCGGGGGAGGGCCACCACGGCTTGGGTAGCCCTCTGATCCGAGACTCGTAGCTGGTCAAGGAAGCCGCCTGCAAAAGAGGGGCACCGGCCGCCGCAGCTTGGGAAACTTGCCTCTCCGAGACTCTCAGCCAGCCCGGGAAGGAGGGAGGGAGGAGCTCCGGCCGCCACAGCTGCCACTGCTCGGGAAATCGCACGCCGCTCGGGGATCTCACCGCAGCCGAGTCTCGCAGTCAGGCTAGCCAGTCCAGACTGGGGTACGCTGTTTGTCCATTCCCTGCCGTGGCCCCGGGAGCTGTTCTGCACTGTTTCTGTTCACCTAGTAGTTGCTCTGGAGGAGGAACTAAGACGCATGTACCTTACTAAGCTGCCATCTTGGCCCCGCCTCCTGCCATATTCTATTGATCAAAGGCTTGCCTAATCTCAAGAAGAGGGGAAAAGTCTCCACTGCTTGATTGGGGAATGTCAAGGTTCAGGAAGAACATGTGGAACCAATTACATTGCTGAGGTCATTTTTGGGAAACACAACTTCTTCACCCAGGAGATGGTGGCTTTCAGGAGGCTCTATGCAGGTTGGGGGTTGCTGTGGGGGCAGAGTGACCCGGCTCCAACTCTCTCAGTCTACACATTAGAATTTTACAGGAGAGACAGGCTGGCTGGACTGCCACATTGGGGTCAGTGTGCATTCCCACAGGTTGTCAGGGCATGAAGGAGCAAGTGCCCACAGTGGACTGGATATGGGTGGCAGCTGAGAGAAGCTGGTGGAAGGATGCTTTATGTCCTGTCCCTAGGATGCGGGGATGGGGATGCTGGCCCTCAACAGACAGGGGCTGGACACAGATAACCAGATTTCTGGAGTCTCCAGCCAGAGCAAGTGACAAATTGGAAGAAAGAAGGGTTCCTCTGTTCCTAAGAGCTTTTTGTGGATGAAATGTACACACACACACATGCAAAGTTTTTTTCCCTTTGGCAATTGAGGAAAGAGCCAAGCTTTGGGTCTGGGCTGATCTGTGCTGAAGAGGTACTGAGTAGAGTGTACATGTGAGGCCTCTGGAGCCCAGGAGGAAGGGGGGTTCTGAGCAGGTGAGTCCCCTGGAATCCATGGATGCCACAGGAAAGCTCTGGACTTCAAAGGTCATAGCTTTGCAGGGCAGGGCTTACGTCAATTTTACTTGAAATTAGGGCAGGTGATTCTGTATTTCAAGAGAGAAAGTGTTAAGTAGCAGTAACATGATGGATCAAGGGGCTTCTTCAACTCTCTGGAGGAGAATTTGTCTTGAAATATCTAGACCTACTGTTTCCTCAGACTAAGCTAACATTTAGTCTGTACATGTAGAATGTAATAGTCAAATGAGTATTACATTCCATGTGTGCCAGGTTTCATATCCTATTTTACTTGATATTCATAATAACCATATGAAGAAGTTGCTGCAAGTACCCTCTTTTTATAGAAGAGAAAACAGATTCAAAGAAGTAATTTAACTTGTCCAAAGTCAAGCAGCTGGAAATGTGGTAGATTTAGACACATCCTCAGACTCCCAGGCTGAGGTCATTTCTTATAAATGTCTCTTTTTATCCACAGCATACCTACAGGTATGAATCCCAATGATAAAACAAATACAAACTTAGAATACTTTCAAATAGCAGGTTTGTCTAGGAATGATGAAGAGAAAAATAGAGGATAATAGCAAAGTCAGGGAGGAGGGAGAGTTACAAAATCTTCTGGGTATTCGCTCTGCCATTCTGTTTACAAGAGTATATATCAATATGCTGGTTGGTTTAGGGACCTGGCCAATGATTGTATGTGCTTTCTTAGAGAATTGTGATAAGAAGTATTCTGAGGCTCAGTCCTGGAAAAGACTACTGTGATGAGTGTCTGTCACAAGAGTGGGAAACAGAACTGGGAGGACAAGTGTTGTTTATGTGCCACTCTAGAAAGTAACAAACAGCCTTGCTTTGCATCTTTCCTTTATCCAAACAAAGCAAACCCCATTTTCTTTTCCTCTTGTAGTCTTTGGGTATGTTACTTTTCTTCCTCATATATTCTCTATCAACCTCAGGGTCTTCATCCCTATTTCCATGCAGGGATGACATTTTATCTGTTTCCTGGGGGACAAGGCCTTCTAAGTGAAGAAACAGGAAACAGACCCACCCTCCTCTTGCGCTCATTATAACAGCCTCTCATCACTGCAATGACTTCATGGTATAGTCTTATCCCTGCTCTCTGAAAAGTCTGGTGCAGAGCCTCTTTATTTCTTAAAGTACATTGACACTAAATTTGGTTTTGAGAATTTTTAAGAATGTCTCAAAATCCTTTACAGTGACTGGAAATACCCCAGGGTGTTTTTGCACATTCAGAGTTGGGGATTATCATGGAAAAGCTAAAGCTATGACAGTATGCCCATAACAACCAGTAGAAAAGTGCAGCTTTTGTTGTTGTGTCTATTGAATAGCTGATGGTGGTTATTTTTGCGTCAAATAAAGTAAGTGGGTCAGACAGATAGTGCATACACAGACAGATGGTGCTTGTGTTTACACGACACCAAAATATTTGTCTTAAAAACAACATTCTGGAATGACAGAATTGAGCCTGACTGATACTGTTTCCCCAACTTAACTGTTTACTTCAGCCTGAGGCAATGTAGAGGCCTGGGGGGAGCATGAGCTTTGCTGGCAGACAGAGGGGGATTAGAATCTCAGTTCTGTTCCTTAGGAGTCCTGTGGCTTGGTGTCCTGACCTGGAAGCTGTGATTGATGGCATCATGATACAAATTCTCACTTTGTGCGTGCCAGCGTGTATGTGAGGGTTAACAGGGAAAATGGGTATGAAGCCGCATGCTGATGCTCAGTAAATACTAGCTCTCCTTCTGCCTTCTCTTCCACCTTCGCAGAAGATGACCAGTGATGGAATGGAGGCTATGATTACCCCTCAGGATTACAGCTGTGCAGAGCAGAGTTCCTAACAGCTCAGACACCAGTGGGCAGAAGCAGTGCCCATGAGGCAGAGGCAATTCCGAGAATCGCAACAGGTTATCTGAATCTTGGTCCCCAAGAGAGTCTGGGCATCCAGACATGGAACCAGTCCTGAGGACAGGACCTCAAGGTGCTGAGAGCAAAGGCTGCTCTATCCTCACAGCCGAGGAAGAACAAGAATAGAGATGGAGAACCAGGAGCTGTGACCAAGGTGAAGGTAGGATGGGTGGCCAAGGCAGAGCCTGGGGGAGGTCAGAGAACAACTGCATCCGCTCCTCCACCTTCTGCCAAGAACACAGAACTCTTCTTGTCCAGGTGTCCAGGAAGAATGTGTGTCTTTCCACAGGCTCAAAGGAAAGGAAAAGCTGGAGATCCTAGAGAAAGGGGTTTGATTAGGAAAGAAGACATGTTTGAACTCAAGAAAGGAAGCAAATGTACATGGGAGGTGTGGGAGCTGCAAGTTGCCGGTTATGACTGCAAACATAAGTCTCGAAGTCATCAGTGATTTCTTGTATCTTCTTAATAATTTTTAACCTTTAACCTTGTGTGTGTAAGTGTCTTAGACCCCTCTGAGAATCTAGCGAAAGCTATGGTTCAGGAAACTGTACATATGGTCAGAGCACAACACTTTGCACACGATTTTTGGGGATCTACAGACCTTTGAAGCCTGTTGTGGATCATTGAGTGATCCACTGAAGTGTGAGCCAGCAGCATCAGCAGCATCTGGGATGCTAGAAATGCAGACTTTTGGGCCCCAGCTGAGACCTACTGCACCAGAATCTGCATTTTAACGAAGCTCCTTAAGTTTGATAAGCCCAGCCCTCTGGGTCTGCAGCCCCCCATGAGGAACCTGTCCTCTCTTCTCTTTCTTGTGTCCCATCTCTGGTTCCCTAACTGGGTAGAATCAGGCTCACCTGCCCAAGTCTTGTTCCCTACTATTCAACACACACACACCTCCACTGCAGCCCAGCCAGTCTTCATTCTGTGCCGTACACAGACCACACCCATTCCTTCTTCCTTGCCCCTGACTGAGAAACCTTGTCATCACCAGCAAGCGTTCTCTAACACCTGTCTACACAAGGCAGAGTGTTATCTCCTTCCTTTATTCAGCAAACTTACACTGAGCAACTGTTGTGTGCTGGGCCCTGTGA
The DNA here is from genome assembly GCF_023851605.1 of Tamandua tetradactyla. Lineage (NCBI taxonomy): Eukaryota > Metazoa > Chordata > Mammalia > Pilosa > Myrmecophagidae > Tamandua > Tamandua tetradactyla. Next base: position 81,270,554 of record NC_135341.1, read on the forward strand.
AAGGTCCTGTCTCTCAAAGACCTTCCCATCCTCTCCCCTTTCTCTCTGCTTATGCTAATCTGCTTGTTCTTCAGCTTCCACATTAAGGGCCACTTCAACTCTTCCTGGGGCCCTTTTCAGGATGGCGGAGGCCATTTCGTTTTCCATACCACCCTGGAAGGCTCTCGATGCATTTGGGTGATGGTGGAGCAGAACTTACCTTTTTTCCCTCCCCAGCGGGAGAAACATCCTTTACAAGTTGCAAGCAGTTTTGCCCTTAAAGTGGAGGCATTAGTTTGTTCTTGGAGTTGACTTTGTTCATTTGGAAAAATCTCCACAGAAGTTCTTCACAAATGTGAGAAAATAGGCTAATTTGCTCAAATCCAATTTGCCAAATTTCCTGATTTGTCTTAAACCTACTTTGAGAATTATTTTTCTCGAATGTATTTGGCAAATGTGAATATAGTTCTTGTGAATATTCTTCTTGAATATAGTTCATGAACATTTTCAATGTTCTTGAATATATTCCATTTAGATAGTTTTCCTGAATTGTCCACCCAATTGCTATTTCTTCCTGCATTTCAGATCCACCTACCCTGCTGTCTGCTTTGTTTTCTTGTACTCTTGTTTTTCTAATACAACAGAGCATTTATTTTGTATTTTATCCATAAGGACAGGTATCTTTGTTTTGTTCACTGGTGTTTCCCAAGTGCCTAGAACAGGGCCTGGTTCATAAAAGGTACACAGGATTATAATTGAATAGATGTGTGTATATATGTATGTACATATATATATATATATGTATATATAATTTTTCTGAATATAGGTAAAATTTCTGCATGTCATATTAAAAGTTTTAGGTTATATTTATTTATCTTATATCTTACTGAATAGAAAAATACTTTTTAGTTGAAAAATCATTTTAACATTTATTAGGTTGTTTTTAAATTTCATCACATGATCAATTTACTGAATTTACCAAATGATAAGTGTAGTGATTTATAGGAACTTTTTGCTATGAAATTTACATCAATTTTAAATGATTTTAGCTGGGGAAAAATTCGTGAAGTTTCAATATGCAACTTTTCATTTTTTTCTGTATAACAGTGTTTTTTTTTTTTTTTTTTTTTAAAGAGAGAGGGAGGAAGGGAAGGAAAGACAGAGAAGGAAGGAAGGATGGAAGGAAGGGAAACTTCTTTAAACATTTTCTTGTTTTATTATATTTTGTTTGTTTGTTTGTTTTTTTACATGGGCTGGGGCCGGGAATCGAACCGGGGTCCTCCGGCATGGCAGGCAAGCACTCTTGCCCGCTGAGCCACCGCGGCCCGCCCTGTATAACAGTGTTTTAACAAATATTCTGTTTGTGTCTGTTCCAGCTCTGTGCTGCTGTAGGTTCAGGGAGCTAGGGCAGAAGGAGGGGCCCCACTTTTGGGGACAGATGGCAGTAGTGAGTTAGTGCTGATTTGGGAAGGGTGAAAGCTGTGGGACAGGATGGGGATGACGGCAGGGGATTAGGAGACAGGACAGAGAGCTAGAGTCTGGGGGCAGATGACAAAGTCCAAATACATTGGGTCATAGCTCCCAATAGCCACGTAAGTTTTCAACCCAAAATTTCAAATTTGCTTTGTCTTGGTTTGCTAATGCTGCAGGAATGCAATATACTGGTAATGGCTTTTACAAAGGGGACTTGTTAGGTTTCAAATGTACAGTTCTAAGGCCATGAAAATGTCCAAATTAAGGCATCAACAAGAAGTTACCTTCACTCAAGAAAGGTAGATCATGTCTGGGGTTTCTCTGTCACATGGAAAGATATGTGGTAACATCTGCTGGCCCTTTGCTCCTGGGTTTCATTGCTTTCAGCTTCTGGTTCCAGTGGCCTCCTCTCTGAGCTTCTGTCTCTTGATTTCATCTCTCTGCTCTCTGTGTCGGCATCTGTACTTTTTCCAAAATGTCTCCCTCTTAAAGGACTCCAGTGGATTAAGACCCACCTTGGTGGGTAGGGTCACCTCTCCATGGAAACAAGAGATCCCGCCCACAATTGGTTAGGTCATATCTCCATGGAAACAGCCTAATCAAGAGGTTCCATGCAACAATAGGCCTGCCCCCTCAAGATTGGATTAAAAAACCACTGCTTAGATGGAACTGAGGCACAGCAAGCTGAGCTAGCTGGAAGCCACCAAGTAGATGTTATGAGGGGATATGCAGAGTTGAAGAATGTCAGTGATTTTGAGCAACATTGTCTGCCAGAGGCAACAGGCATGAAGACACATCTAGGGAACACATGAGCTCTTCTTGTTGAGGTCTGAAAATACTTGGGGATGGAACAGCCCTAAAATGTGGATATCCAGAATCTTCAGGGTGGGTACTCAGAGTCTTTGTAATTTAGAGATAATAGGAGAGATGAATTTACTTGTGTGCCACAGGTTGGCAATGTCTGTGGACATGCCAGTGACCTCTACGTTTGCCCAAACTTCCAGCTCAATCCTGAGTTCCTGGGGGGCAGGTGGCAGCTCAGGGCAGTGCACAAGTCTTCTCTTTCTTTTGTAGAACTTGCGCTTCCCCAGTCCTGCCAGTCACCTAGCATCTCCCCCCAGCAGCTACTCCAAGTCTCATTATATTTATTTAGTAAATGCATGAACAAGCATTAAAAAGCAGGCTTTTTAACCATTATATATGGTTAAGATCACATTATAGTAAGAGAGAGGGGAAAATTTAGCCGACCTTCAAATCTCATTCAAGGTCTTATCTATTCATTCTGATGTATAGTTGAATTTTTCCTTACAAAGATTTACCCTGTGCTGTTCCTCTTGTTTTAAAGAAGTGCTGTCCTGGAGGCTGACTTAAAAGGTCTGAGCTGATTCCCCAACCTGTAATAAAGTGTATGTATAAAGATAGCAATGTTGTTATACAATTTAATTAGTACATCATTCAGACATTTGGACCGATGCCTGGCTCTTTTTTTGTGTGTGTTCATTTAGCTTTTAGTCTAACTCCCAAGTGAAATAAACAAAAAGGCTAATTGCTTTTGGATTTTAGCACTGGGTGAAATACCTGGATTCATTATGCGAATCATATTTTATAGGTAGATTAAGGGTTCTATTGGTAAATGAAAAATTCCAAGATGACAGCTGTAATACTTAAAGACAGGCAATTCAAAGGTTTGGGCTCCCAAAGGCAGCATATGAATCCATCTGACATGTTCCTAGTTTTCATAGCAGCATAAAAATGTTTGCACACTGATGAGAACATTGTCTCAGGATGGTAAGATTTTATATCTCATCGCTGTCAAATAGTGATATGCTCACTGGAAGGAAAAAATGCCCCCATTTGTGGCATTCACTGATTTCAATGTGTAAATGCTCCCAGCATAGCTGGTTTCAATCTACCAATATGACATCACCAAATGAAGAGCTGGGAAGAGATGTGCACAATTGTCACACTGTTTTCTTACCAATAATTCAAGGTGGAGATAGGTCTGTGGCCCAACTTGGGGTGTATTTTGTTAGTTTTATACTGGTTCCACTCTTGTCTGTGTAAAAAAATAATCACTATTTTTAAAAATAACAAAAATAACAACTTTTATGAATATTTGCTATGTGACAAGGTCCCTTTTCCCCACAGAATTTGGATAGTTCTTGACTAAAATCCTCTATCCTCCTTTTTCTGGCACTTTTGACAAAGGTGAAGGCTACAATTGTCTAACCAGTTTTCTGATCCATCCATGAATCCTACTTCATGATCTCATACCTCATTTTGGAATGTAGCATCAATTATCCTGAGGTTTCAGCCCAAATGGGGACAGAAAGAATTCCATTTTAGTGTCCTGTTACAGACATGTAGATGATTTCCAGATTTGTTGCCATTATTAAAAATTTTTTCTGCATCTTTGCCCATATAGTTGATCATTTCCTATGATTTATTAGGTTAAACTTTGAGAATATTTTTTTGAGATTGAATCCTTGAATTAATTTTACAAACCAAAAGGTCACCCTCGTTGTTGTCTCTTATTTTCTTTAAGATATGAGGTTATGATCATTTTGTATAAGAAAGACTTCTTGGTCCTCATTTCCCTTATCTGTAAGTTGGGAACGGTAATGATACCACTCCTCTCAGATTTACAATGAGAAATACATGAAAAAAAAGACAAGAGAGAAAAGCTGTAAACTAATTAAAGATAACTATTTCAAAAAACTGCATAGGACTTCCATTTTTGGCCAAGGCAGAGCAACAGGGATTAGATGTACCTTCCCACTGGAAACGACTTAAATATCAAACAGATAAGTGAAATGGTGGCACTCAAGGCATTAGATATCAGGCAGCAAAGGAAAGTCATCCTGAGAAACAGGAATAAAATGAAGTTAGCTCTACATTTGCCCCAGATTACTTCTTGGAGAAAATTTCCAGACTGTGGCACAGGTAAGGGATCTCTTTAAGTTAAGGAGGTAGAGCTGACTTTCCTTGGAAGCCAAGGCAGGTAGAGTTCACAAGGCAGAGCACCAGAGGGGAGGGAGATAAAGATTTCAAGAGGTCTCCAGAGTGTTCAGTTGAGTACTGATCAGTATAAGTGTTTGAGGAAACTATCTAAGGCTGGAAAAGGGACTACCAGAAAGAATCAGAGGGAAGAGTGCAAATACTCATATAATACCAGAGTAATGTCTTTCTGCAATAGCCAGAATGGGAAACTTTGTATCAGGGGGAATTGGTTAGAAATCTCAGCAAGGAGCTGGCCTCAAGACTGGGGAGCAATGAACCCTATACTAAATTCAGGTCAGGTACTACCTAAAAGCAAGAACCAAAAGGATCAAAATGTTTCCAAGTAACTTAACTGCATTCCAGAACAAATGTCAAACATATTTAATGGTAATATTAAAATATCCAGCACTCCAAAAAAGTATAAAATGTCTGGTATCCAATAAAAAATTACCAGGCATTCAAAGAAGCAGGAAAATGCAAGTTCCATTGAGGAGAAGCTCCAGTCAATTGAAGCTGACATAGAAGACAAGGGAGTCACTATGACTGTATTCCATATGCTGAAAGAGCTAGAGGAAAGAGTGAATATGTGAAGAAAAGAAAAGGAAGATAATTTAAAAAATCTAAATCAAACTTCTAAGGATTGAAGCTATAATGTCTGAAATGAAAAATACACTGAGTGGGTTTAACAGTAGATTAGATAGTGTAGGAGAAAAGATTAGTTAACTTGAAGACAAAGGAATAGAAACTATCCAGAATAAATCACAGGTTAAAAAAAATACTGAAAACAGATGAACTGTGAATCTGGGATAACTTCAAGCAGCCAATGAAGGAGAAAAAATGGAGTAGACCAAAGAGAAAAATTGGAGGAAATGGTGGCTAAGAATTTTCCAAATTTTAGGAAACCTGTGAATCTAGGGATCTAAAATGCTCAATGAATCCCAAGCATAGGCAGCATGAATAGCACTACTTTAGGGTATACTATAATCAAATTTCTTGAAGCTATAGGATGGAAATGACTCTTTCCTTCAAAAAGAGAGAGAGGAGGCCAGTGCCCTCACTTAGGCTACCATTTTCTCTAAGAAACCAGGGGCAGTAGGTCAATACAGTGACATGGGCTTCTTGTGTTTTTGGACATGGGGCTGCTACATCCCAGGAGAGCATTCTCCAGATTTTCTTTTCCTGCCTGTCTTGCTTCGCCACATTCACACCAACCTGCTTCATGGGATCACCCCCCAAATAGACTACCTGCAATCAAATGCCTGCATCTGGGGAACCTCACCTAAGTCAATTCAATGCACTGTGGGAGTCGCAAAAGGAGAAGAGAGAGAAAAGGGCAGAAAGCATATTCAGAGAAATAATGGTAGAAATATTCCTAAATTTAATGAAAGACGTGAATATACACATTCAAGAACTGAAGTGAACCCCAAACAGGATGAATTCAAAGAAAAACACTCCCAGCCACACAATAATTGGACTTGTCAAATGCCAAGGACAAGGAGTGGGTTCTGGTTCTGGAAGCTGCAAGGGAAAAGCAACAAGTTATGTACAAGGGGATGCCAAATAAGATTAAGTGCTGATTTCAGATCAGAAACCATGGAGGCAAGAAGGTTCTAATATCAAAGCCCCAAAATATATGAAATATTTAAAGTGCTGAAAGAAAATACTTTACAACCAAGAATTTTATATCTGGCAAGACTTTCTTTCAAAAATGAAGGCAAGGGTGGGCCACAGTGGCTCAGCAGGCAGAGTTCTTGCCTGCCATGCTGGAGACCCAGGTTCAATTCCTAGTGCCTGTCCATGCAAAAAAAAAAAGGGCAAGATTGAGACATTCTGAGATAAAGCTGATGGAGATTGCCATCACGAGACCTGCCCTATGAGCTATGCCAAACAGAGTTCTTTAGACTCAATGGAGAAGACAGGAGACAGAAGATCAAAGGCACACAAAGAAATAAAGACCTCCAGTAGAGATAACATATGGTTAATTATAAATGTGAGTATTATCAGATTGTTTATTTTGCTAGGTAACTCCACTTTTTACTTCTTACAGGTTCTAAAATGTAAAGGCATAAAAAGGAATGATAAATGTATGGTTTTTGACATATAGTCTATAAAGTTATACTTTGTAACAAGTACAACAAAGAGGTGGGGGGACAGAGGGGCATAGGAGTAGCGTATGTGTATGCTATTTAAGTTGATAACAAATCAAATGTGATTGTTATAGATTTAGAATGTTAAATTTTAGCCCCATGGCAAACACAAAGAATATATAAGAAAAATATATTCAGAAATAAATGAGGAGGATCTCATAAGGGTACAATACAAAACATCAAATAAATTAGAAGGTGGGCATTCACGGAGGAATTAGGAGTCAAAAAAGCTATAAGATGTACAAAGACAAAATAGCATAATGGCAGAAAAAAAAGTCTTGCATTATTGGTAGTGACTTTAAATATAAAGGGATTAAACTTTAGTCAAAAGGCAGAAATTGGAAGAAAGGATAAAAAAGCATGATCCAACAATATGCTGTTTATAAGAGACTCATCTTAAATTCAAAGACACAGGTAGGTTGAAAGTGAAAGGATGGGGAAAATATATACCATGAAATAGTAACCAAAAGAGAGCTGAGGAAGCTATAACAATATGAGACAAAATAGACTTTAAGTAACAAAAATTTAGGAGGAATAAAGGAGGACACTATATACTGATAAAGGCTCAACTCAGTGAGAAGACATGACAATTATAAATATATAGGCACCTAGTATCAGAGACCAAAAATTTATGAAGCAAATATAGACATTTGAAGCAGAAATAGATGGTTAATAGTAGGAGACCTCAATATTGCCACTTTCAATAACAGACAGAACATCCAGACAGAAGATACATAAGGAAATAGAAGACTCAAGCAATACTCTAAATCTAGACCTAACAGTCATGAATAGAACAATTCCCCCAGTAACAGCAACAAAATATACATTTTTTTTCTCTAGTACATAGGGATCACTCTCCAGGATATCATGTTAGGTCACAAAACAAGTCTCAACAAATTTAAAAATATTAAAATCATGCCATTTATCTTCTCTGATTGTAATAGAATGAAGCTAGAAATTGATAACACAGAGACAACTGGATATTTCACAAAAATGTGGAAATTAAACAATGTAATTTTAAACAACCGAATGGGACAAAGAAGAAATCATAAGGGCAATTAAGAAATACCTTGATGTGAGTGAAAATGGAAACACAACATACCAAAACTTATAGGATGCAGCAAAGGCAGTGCAGAGAGGGAAATTTATGGCTCTAAATGCTTACATGAAAAATGAAGAAAGATCTCAAATCAGAGACCTAACTCACAGCTAAAGATCTAGAAAAAGAGGAGAAATCTAAATCCAAAGTAAGCAGAAGGAAAGGAAATAACAAAGATTATAGAGGAAATATATGAAATAGAGAATAAAACAATAGAGAACCGATAAAATCAAAAGTTCATTTTTTTAAAAGTTCAATAAAATCTACAAACTTTTAGCTTGACTGACAAAGAAAAAAAGGGAAAGAACAGAAATAACAAAAATCAGAAATGAAAAAGAGGATAGTGCTAGTGACCCCACAGAAATAAAGAGGATGATAAGAGAGTACTGTAAGCAACTGCACAGTAACAAGGTAGATAAACTGGTGAAATGGACAAGTTCCTAGAGACACACAAACTACTCACACTGACTCAAGAATAAATAGAAGGTCTCATCAGACCAATAACTAGTAAAGAGATTGAATTGATAATCAAAAACCTCCCAATAAAAATGAAAGAGGACACATAGCATACACCTTAAGCAAAAATTAACTCAATATGGATCAAAGACCGAAATATAAAAGCCAGTACCATAAAACTCCTGGAAGAAAACATAGAGAAACATCTTCAAGACTTAGTAATAGGAGGTAGTTTCCTGAACTTTACACCCAAAGCACAAGCAATGAAAGAAAAAGTAAATAAATGGGAGCTCCTCAGAATCAAAAGCTTCTGTGCCTCAAGTGATTTTGTCAAAAAGGTGAAGACGCAGACAACTCAATGGGAGAAAATATTTGGAAACCATACATCAGATAAAGACTTGATATCCCATGCACATAAAGAAATTATACAACTCAACAACGAAAGAATAAACAACCCAATTATAAAATAGGCAAAAGATATGAATAGATATTTCTCTGAAGAGCAAATACAAATGGCTAAAAGCACATGAAGAGATGCTCTTCTTTAGCTATAAGGGAAATGCAAATCAAAACCACAATGAGATATCATCTCACACCTGAAAGAAAGATCGCTAATAAACAAACAAGAAACCACAAATGTTGGAGAGGATGTGGAGAAATTGGAACACTTATGCACTGATGATGGAAATGTAGAATGGTGCAGCCATTATGGAAAACAGTTTGGTGGTTCCTTAGAAAACTAAATATTGATTTGCTCTTTGACCCCATAATACCGCTACTTGGTATATACCCAGAAGAGCGGAAAGCAGTGGCACAAACAGACATTTGTACACCGATGTTCATAGCAGCATAACTCACAATTGCCAAAAGATGGGAACAAATCAAATGCCCATCAACAGATGAACGGATTAGCAAAATGTGTTACGTACACATGATGGAATATTGTGAGGCAGTGAGACGACATGATGTCCTGAAGCACATGACAACATGGATGAGCCTTGGGGCCATCATCCTCAGTGAAATAAACCAGACACAAAGGGATGGATACCATATAATCTCGATATTATGACTCTGGTAAAGATGACAATGTTGAGGGTCAGGTGAGCCAAATGAGCTGCTCTGGATCATAGGCCAAGAAGGGATCGACTCAGAGAAGGAAAGTCTGCAACTTCCTCTGACATTTTGCTCTAGTATGATCTGGATGAAGACCTGAGGAACAAATGGAGAAAGAGGTGCTCTCCTGCCCGCGTCACCCTCCCTCCTCCCCCCTTCCTGTTCTCCTACTCTCTCCCTTCTCCTTTCCTCGCTCTTTCTTTTTCTCTTTCTTAACTTAAAACAATTAAAAAAAAACCCCACATCCCAAGGAAGAAAGACCAAGACCAAATGGCTTCAAAGGTGACTTTTACTACACATTTCAAGAAGAATTTAACACCAATCCTGCTCGAGCTCTTCCAAACTCTTTAAGAGGAGGAAACACTGATTCACTGTTGATGGGAATGTAAAATGGTGCAACCACTATTGAAAACGGTTTGGTAGTTCCTCAGAAATTAACTATAGAATTACCATGACCTGGCAATCTTACTTTTAGGCCTATACCCAAAACAGTTGAAAGCAGGCACTCCAACAGATATTTGCATGCTAATTTCACAAGAGCATTATTCATAATTGCCAAAAGATAGAAGTAAACTAAGTGTCCATCAGTGGATGAATGGAAAACGAAAATGGTTAGTATATACATAAAGTGAAATATTATTCAACTATAAAATGGAATAATATTTTGACCCATGTAACATGAATGAACCTTGAAGACATCATGCTGAGTGAAATAAGCTGGACACAAGAGGACAAATACTGCATGATTTCCTTTATATGAAATAATTATAGTAAGCAAATTCATGGAGTCATAAACTAGAATATTGGTTACCAGGGGCCAGGTTGGGGTGTAGGGAATGGGGATTTACTGCTTTAATTATAGAATTTTTATGGTGATAGAAAAGTTTGGTAATGATGATGGTGATGGTAACACAACATTGTTAATTTAGTTAGCAACACTGTATTATACATCTGAATGTGATTTAAAAAGGAAATTTTAGGTTGTTTATATGGTACTAGACTAAATTTTTCAAAAAGACAGGACTATACAACATAGGTAGGGAACCCTAATATAAACCATGGATTATAGTTAACAATTCAACTATAATAGTCTTTTCATCAGTTGCAACAACTGTACAACATTATTACAGGGAGTGAATGATGGTGGGGTGTGGTATGGGAACTTTGTATCTTCTGTATAATTTTTCCGCAAACCTACAACTTCTCCAACTAAAAAAAAAAAAAAAAAACTCAGAGAAGTGGTTTCTTCATGTATTGTGTGTTGGAGCCAGGTAGGTTCAGCCTTTGGGCATTTTCTGAAATAAAAATTTCTTTCTCAAATGCTCCAAACCAAAGCCTCCTCTTGTTGATTCACAATGAAGATGTATGTGTTAAGGACTCCAAGAAATCTTGCCCTAAATAAATCTTTTTAACACTGCTTAACCCAGGGCTTCCCAAACCATTCTTGACTGCAGAATTCCTTCAGGCTCAGCACGTATTACTCTCCTGCAGAATTACTGTCCCAGTGAGTGGGGGTTACTGGGCTGATTACCAGATGACTTTCCGGGACTGGTCTTGGAGAGCACAGGGGTGACGATGACAGCAGCTACAGCAATAGCAGTAAACAGTCACTGGCTGCCTACCATGTGGAGCCACTGGGTTGATGACTCTTCAGAGGAAACTAAGGGAGGCACCACTCTGTCAACCCGTGAGAAACAATCAATCATAAGACAAAGCAGAATGGAGTGCTTGTAAAATATGAGCAAAGCGCATGGGAGGTCACACAAGGGAAGGATCATTTTGAACTGGGGATTCAGAGAAGAAGTGGCATTGGAGCTAGTCCCAGAGGGATAATAAGAAGGCTTTCAGCAAATGAGGACTAGGTCGCAGTAAATTCCAGGAGGGGTGACAGGCAAGCCAGGGGTAAGGAAAATCTGGTGTGGCTGGAACACAGATTTGGGGAAGAGCAGTTATGGCGGGGACTGAAAATAGTTTGAGGTAGTCTTTCTGGGGGCACTTTGTGATTGTCTTTCTTGGAACTGTTGTGCTCCCGAAACCAGCACAGATGCTCTTGGCCACTCTGTGTAAGTGGCGGGGCTGGCGGACATAATGGCAGGGAAACGGTCGCAGGAGTAGTGGTTCTCAGTGCAGAGGGCTGGGGACCCCATCTCTCCTGCCCCATGTGGACCAGTAGAGGTGCAGGGTTGCTTTGGGGATTCTGCTTTTAATAGTGTTTCAATTTCTCAGAAGCCTAGTGGATCTCTCTTATGGGCCTTATCTCATAATAACCCTTCAGTTTTCCTTGTGGAACCCTCCCTCCCCCAACCCTCACACCCTGTGGGCACCATCACCGCCCAGCTGGAGGCTGGTCACGTGACCCAGTCCTGGCCAGTCAGCCCATTTCACTTGGGGGCAGGCACTGTAAGCTGAGCTGGTTCAAATGGACTTGATTCTGGGAACTTTTTTTGAATGATTAAAGATGAAAAACTCGTTGCTAGTGAGGCTGAAGGGTGCTGTGGCCACCTTCTGGGGAGGCTGTCCTGAGGAGAAGTCCACACCCAAGACAGGGAGAAGAGGAGCAGAGGGAGACACCGAGTCCTGTGCATGTGCCAAAAACGTGTGAAGCCAATTAGTTTCTTTGTTTGTTTGTTTTTGCTTTTTAGCTGAGAAAAGAGGTGGGTGAATATTGGGGTTTTTGTTTTGGGTGGTAACTGGTCTCTTGCACTCTGGCTTAATGGAGTCCTAACTTGAGGCAACTTCTGAGACTCTTCAGTTACCTAGTGAGATGTTCTGTAACTTTGGTCATGGCTCAGGAGAGTCTCCAAGTTAAAAGACAAAGAGAGAATAAGGGGGGATAAAGGGGGAAGAGAGTAAGAGAGAGAGAGAGAGAGAGGGAGGATTGTTTCTCATAGGACAGTGCAGGCAGCCAAATCCTCACAATCAATACTTTTATCCTTTTTGGTTACTGTTCTGCTTGGTAGTTAAAGCAAGATAGTTCCAGCTACTTTTTAAAACTCTAGCTCCTTTAAAAGCTTGGGAAAAACTTGACATGGTATCCTCTGAAATGATTCCTCTCCTTGTTCCCCATCAAGCCTCTCTTCCCTTCCCCACCCGCCCCTCTCTGCGCTCGTTTTTGTTGTGTGTTCACTCTGTGCCTTGCACCTTCAGCCTTTATTTCATAGCAAATCCATTAGGAGTTTAGAAGGCATCCCTGCCAAGGGAAAGGCCCTGGCTATTTTGTTTGTTTGTTTTTAACTGGCAGTGTTCTACAATGCGTAGCTATTGATTTAATAGTCCACTGGGGATTTTACTACCTGTCAAACAACAGCACAATTATTTCCAGTTCTATTGAATGAGAATTTCCAGTTCTATTGAATGAGAATTGACATTTTACCCTGGATCATTTCATACTTTTTATCTGGGGGACCTTAGCACACAAGAAGACACGTTTTTGTGTGATTGCTAAATTTTCTTTTAGTATACACAGAAGTGATTGAACTGTTTCAGCTATAAGACTTACTCTGGATTAGAGGCCAGCACAAACCTTCACAATGATTTTAATCAAGTTGTTCCATGATCATCATTAGGTGCCTGTAATGCAGTTTATTTCATTAATAAAATGCTATCCCCAAATCCAAGGTTTCCCAGATTGGGTTTTCCTTAATCCCTGGGATGTCTGGTGCTGTGAGTGGAGGGGAACTGGAGGCCACGCTGTCTCCAGGTCTCTTTTCCTGGGTTGAAGAGGGCATGGAAACCAAGTTTTATACTGTCCAGCAAGACCCCAAGAGTTTGGACTAGAATTGTGCATAATTTAACCCTTAATCCCAAAATGTCTGTTTCTTTCTCATCAGAGACCTCCCCCCTCCCCGCCCCGTCAGTCCATCTACATTCCCCTTTACGTCAAATGGACTGAATTTTACCCACATTACCTTGATGGAAGTTTCTGGCAGATCCTTCCTCAGCTTCCCAACATGTTCTTGACACGACATTGGAGGCTGTCCTGCAGCGCCCAGCCTCAGCCGCCCCCTCACCCTCTATCTCACCCACGCAGGGACCCTGCAGGGCCACAGACTGCAGGCTGAGGCACACTCCTGTCTCTAGACATCTGGGGAACACTTTCTCATCTTGTCCGGCCCCTCCTTCATGTGACAGATTTCCACAGCAACTGTGGCTACTTAGTTCAATTAATTAATCAATTAAAATATAGCCATCTCTTTCTGTAAACTGTCAGCTCCTGTGCCGGCTTATGTCTCATTTACCTCTGTATCTCCCATACCTAGCGCAGTGCCTGGAACATAGAAGAGCTCAGGAACTATTTTTTGAACAAATGAATGGAGCAGAGAAATAGCTCTACTAAAGTTCACATTCAGAAGACATCACCATACCAATGGTTTTGACAAGGGTTGCCTTATACATACATTTGTTGGAACTCATGGAATAGTACACTTAAAATTTGTGTAATTAACTCTATATAAATCTTACCTTTAAAAAGTACTGTAAATAAGCACTAAACTCTAGTTGAGGATGAGCATGATGACATCTTTAAGAGTGAAATATACCACGTCTGCAATTCAAAATGCATCAAAGATTAGATGGATTGATGAAAGGATAGAAGAATGAATAGTCAGAGGGCAAACATAGCAAGCTATTTATTGCAAAAATCTAAATGGTGAGCATAGAGGGTCCAGTTTGAAGCAACGTCTCTTCTAAAGACAGCTCAAACATTAACAAGTTAGCCAACTATTTGGTCCGCGGCAATTCTTTTTAAACTCTCTGTTCACCCACCTGAAACTGCCGGCAGCCTCTCTGTCTGCCGCCCTCAAAGAATTCTCTCGTTTGTTCACCACGTCTTGTCCCACCATCTTGGCCCCTCTTATCCCTGCCCTTTGTGCAAAGAGCAGCCCCACAGGACAGATTATGGACACAGTGCTCCCTTGCTGAAACTGTTTCTTAGTTATTTGCTTTTCCCTTGGAAATCTATGCAGGGCCTCTTGCCCTTTGTGTGCTCAGAGAGAAAGGGAGGAGAAAGGAGCTAAGTACAAAGGGTACAAAGGGGAAAGCTGGGGCACTCCCATTTGAAAACTGTTTCCTAGAGGGAATGCCTTATTTCTCCCCCTACCTCCCAAACAAACAAACAAACAAACAGAAGCGAAGGAACTGAAGACAGCAAATGCTTTCTTTGGAAAAGGAACATGGTTTCTTTTTTTATCATCATTTCCTCTTCCTCATATGTTATTGTTGGCAGAAAATATGAGTATAAAAAAATGAAAAGAGAGCCTACACCTCCATCCTTTAAGACATGTGAACTACATGCACTTGGCTGTTTCTGGGCAGCGATATTTTGAGAAAAAAATTAGGTGGCAACAGAATGCATCCTTTCCACCCCTATAAACTTCGAGTAAGCACTCTTTCAGCCTCCAGTCAGCATTTAATCAGCATACCATCACTTTTATGGGGCTGAAATGAAACGCTTCTGAGACACTAAATTTCAAGTGTTGCTGTAAACTTTGGTCATCTGAGTTTGATTTACATATCATGGCCACATCCACTGCGATGATGGGGATAATGATGATTGTTGGTGTTGATCATTGGGGAAAATACACATACATAGACATACACACCGTCGCAGCTTACATCAGTTGGGTGTCTTTCTGATATTGGGCAGGGAGGAAGTAGCAAAGATGAATCACAACTTTTTTTCTATCAAAAACAAATACAATTTACATGAATTTCAAAGCAACAGCAGTGTACATTTAGGAAGCTTTTAGTTGAACGTAAAACTCAAGCATAAATAATAAAGAAAATCTGATGATTCATGAATCTAAAAAGTCTAGGCTTGGCTAAAGGTCTAATACAGAGGCTCATGATGTCATCAGGGCTCTGGCTCTGTGTCTTTGCAATTCTCTATTATTTTGGCTTCATTCTCAAGCTAGAGTTCCTCGTGGTAGCAAAATGAAGGGAGGAGATTTAGACTTCCTATTTCCAGATAAGAAGAGAGGGGCCTGGACTCAGCAATTTCAACAAAAGTCCTGGGGTTTCATTTGATTGGACGGCCTGAGGTCACATGACCCACCACGGAGTGACTCAGAATGGGCAGGTGGATGGAAGGTGCTAATTGGCTGAGCCTAAGTCATGTGCTCCATCCCTGGAGCTCTAAGTCCAATCTGCTCTCTTGGGACCACGTGGATCTCCACACGAAAATGGAAACACGCCAGGGAAGTGACAAGTGCCCACTACAAATCATCAACTTCCTTCCTGTGACTTCAATAAGGTCAAGTTTCTATAATGATAATGGAAAGATAAAGAGCAGACAAATATTTTCCCAGGCTATGCAAAAACGAGTATCAAATATGCTGAAGATATGAAAAAAAGTTTATTGGAAACAGGTCATTGTTTCGGTAGACTGACACGTTTTTTTTGCTTTTGCTTTTGTGTTGTTTTTCTTTTTTCCCAGAATGATGTTTCCATGCATCTATTCCATCCCTGCTGGTTCATTTGGCCATAATAAGTTCATATGCATATGCAAAAGAGTAAGTATAGGAATTGGGGGGTGGGGGCACATAGGGAAGGGAGGAGCATTTAATATGTGTCTAAGTGTGTAGGGAAGAGAACTAATATTCATTAAATATCTATGACTGCAGGCTGGCTACGCAGTTATGAGTATTGTTGTTATTGTTTTTTAAGAGAGAAAATATTGAAAGCATAGGATTGAAAATGGAAGAGAAAGAAATGGGCTGCAAAACGTAAAATAAAAATAAAAATAAAAAAAGGATAAGGAAAAATTCCCAACTGAAGAGAAGATGAAGATAGGTTTAGAACACACCCAAAATATGTATTTAGTTCAGACTCTGCCTGTAACTGTGGGCTTTCCATGTTGTAAACCACCTAAAAACCAAAACAGTGTGAAAAGCTTATTAGGCTGGAAAGCAGCAGACCTGCGTCAACCCTGGCTGGACTGCTGCAACATGCAACTCGGAGCAGGATGTTTAACCTTTTTGCCTGAAGGACAATATTCTGTGGGTTCTTGAGAGGGAAAACAGAGTTCAGAGAATGATGAGAACTGAAAAAAACAAGTGCTCACTGCTCAGAAAATTGTGGACAGTCAACCGTGAGATTTGGCTAAATAGATGCCAATGAGTTGGAAATTTCTTTTCATCTGTCTATCTATCAACTATCTCAATCATCATCTATCTAACCTCTTACCTAGAAATGTATCATCTATATTCCCTACTGGCTTTTTCAAGAATTAAGGATCTATATAAAAACTTGTATAATAACATGGTGAAACACAAATAGAGCATAAGATGGAGATGCATGAATTAGAAACATGATGTAGATATGTAGACCAAAGACCCAACTTGTTCCCTGTAATTGAACCATATATTTGGCTCTGAACTCTCTGGCAGATAAAGGAAAGATGTGAAAATCACCTGGTTTATACTTTTCCATGTCTATGAGCATTACAAATGCTAGCTTCTTAGAGGGGGAAACAAACTTTTCACAGAAGTAGATTCTAAGAAGAGATTTCTCAGGAGGGTGTAGAGGAATGGAAGGGAACAGTGTTGAGCAGGTGGGTTTGCAGCTCCATACCATGAAAGAAAAGAGCTGAAGAGCAGGGTGAAAGTTGGGCTTTTACAAAACTTCACTCAGGTTAGTATGGAGAGTAAGAGCACTGTAAAGAGACAGTAATATGAAGCAACAATGGGCTGGCACTGACAGGGAATAAGTCTTTCTGGAGAGAATTCCCAAGTTAGAGAAATTGTCTGGGTTTTGGAGGAGGCTGTGATGAAGCAGTTTGTGAAATGAGAAGTGCTGCTTCCTGCTGATAAGCCTGACTGAGTGTCTGTCCTGTCTAAATGTGGCAACGGACTAGCCAGGGAGGGGATGCCTTCGGCCCCACCCTTCTCTGTACTTACTATTGTACTTACTATTTGCCCCAAGCAATCCCATCTGCCTGGCCTGGTATGCTCAGCCTTTTGGCTGCTTGGCTATAAACAGACTTGACCTGGAGATAGAGTTTGGCGGGGGGCTAGCTGGCCTGGAGTTGTCCTTCCGTGATATGTCCAGTAGAGTGGGGTAAGATAAGTTGGTGCCTAGGGGAGCCTGTCCCCTCTCGGTGTCCTGGAGAGCAGCAGCGGTAGCATGAGTGAGAAGTTATCCTCACAGACTCCCCTGTGATGGGCTTCCCCAGAGGGTCTTGCTTTGGACCATGTCTTCAATGGAGCCATACCTCTAGGACAAACGTGGTGACCATAGAGGTGGTTAGTGTTGTCCCCGAAGGGAAGGGCAGCCTCAGCAGGCACGTGGGAGCTGCAAGGCCCAGCCACCCACCCCATCACCCTCCGCTCCCACCACCAGTCCTGGACACTAAGTGCTGGCCTGTTAAGGGTGGCCGCAGAATCTCTCAGGGTGGTTTTAATTTCTCTCTGCATAAATGATGCTGAACAGACTCTGGGGCTAAAGGTATGCATGAGAGAGAGATTGCTATCTAAGCTTCTGCATTTTAAGGCAGAGCAACCTGTAAAAAAATGTTAAAGTATATGAGAAATGTTCTGGGCTCTAACCAGTGAATTACCAACCAGTGTCTTGGCAGGGTCTTAAGGAGGAGGTACGAAGACGTGACATGGCATTGGAAGGTTGGAGGAAAGTTTTTCTCTTCCTACAGAAAAATCTACAATTTAATTTTTATTCCGATGCATTGTATTATGAAGAAATATTCACAATCTGACATATTTGCAAATGTTTCTTTTTCATATGTGGTGAAGGAATGGAGTGAAGGTGACAGTGGACTCAATCTAGGAAGTCATAGGAGCGTTCTCTCATCTACAATTTCATGCAGCAATAGACCTACAAGATGAATAATCCTGGCATCTAATCATATGAAATTTTCAGCTGCCATTTGGATAATTTTGCATTGTTTAATTTTCTTGAAGAAAAATTAACAGCTTGACTGAAAGCTTGTTGAGGACAGGAGCTGTGTATTTGGCAGAGCATTCACAGGAAGCCATGTTCCATCACCTCCTTATTTTTCCCTTAGACTGGTATTATGTGCTATTGAAGTTCAATTATTGTATTTTTAAAACGGATTTTCAATAATATTATCCTTTTCTTCTGTTTAATTTTATCTTAATTTTAATTTTTACTAATGTCAAGCTTTTAAGTGATTATAACCATTATTTTTTCCTCTTAGAAATATACCAGCATTTTAATGCTCTGTATTGTCTATCTATTGCTGTTTGGCAGAGGGAAATCTAATATCAGCATCATCTTTTCTTCATTGGTCGAAGGAACAAATTCAAAATAAAAAAAATGTGCAACCATACCTTGTTTAACAAATACATTGGAATTGAGGTATCTTTATAAAAATCAGTCATGCAGAACAGTTTTCATAATAACCAATTTTTAGTTTTTTCTTAGCATCAGACACCTTATATACACTGATTTAGTCCAACAATTTTATAGAGCATACAGACCTGGTTTTAAAATGTGAAAATAAGTTTAGGGAGGTTAATGGCTTGTGTTGAAATTCATGACTAGTTTTTTCTTTCTGTGTCTCTCTCTTTATATGTATTTCTACATCTATACTATATACGCACATACAAAGGCAGATATGTGATATGTGTATCATAGGGAATTTTGTTCGCAGTGTCTTTTGGGGGCTGAGGGTGGGGTGGGGGATGCATGGGCTGGGAATTGAACCTGTATCTCACACATGGCCGGTGAGAATTCTATCAGGGCTGGTTTTAAACCCATACTTTTCCGCAGCACTGTGCCACCTCCCCTTAAGAAGTCATGTGGAAGCAATTCATGTCAGGGATCCTCAAGGCGCAATCCCCTCGAATCACTCAGAACAGGCCAGGTTGTCTGGTGGCAAGTGGTGGTGACAAGCATCTACCAATCTCAGTGGCTTAAAATAATTCGGCACCATTTCTCACTCATGCTACATGTCAAGTTTGCTTCACATCATCCATCCTTCTGGCTTCAGCTGGCAGAACAGCCTTTCTGTGGAGGATGGACACTCTCTAGGCAGAGGGAGACCTGGAGAAGACATACTGGCTCTCAGAGTTTCCACCTGGAAGTGACATGTCCCGTCAGTTCACATTTCATTGGCCCAGACAAGTCATTTGGCTACGCTTGAGGCTAAGGTGGAAGGAAATGCAATCCTATGAGGTACCTGGCAGCAGGGCCAGAAGTGTTTCATGAACAGTGTCCCCTTCCCCTACACCCTTCCCAAGTTGCCTTCTGGATGAAATCTGAAAGCCCAGTCAAACCTCTTAAATGCATTTTGACCTTGGGCAACACATGTGTTGCTTTGGGCAAACTTCTTAATTCCCAGATTCATTCCACCTGATCATACCACAGGACTGTTGTGAAGATTAAATGAGATAACTGTCCTTCTTTTTCCTGCATACACTTTTTAAAACCAGAATTGAAGACACACTGTATGTATAATTTTACAGTCTGCTTTTAAAGTTAATGCTATTTCATAAACATTTTGCCAAGTCACTATAAATTTCTTGTAGGAATCCTTATCATATTAGAATAATACTACAGGACACATTCTAAATACGTTATATGTTTCTATAAAAAAGGACATCTTCGCATTTGTAAGATGTTTCCTATATTCATGGCTCCTTACTATCCAAATAGGTGCCACTTCATTAAAGGAAGACATGGGGTGGAATTGCCCTCAACTGTTCCCCGGTGAGATGAAGCAGACTTCCCACTAAGGACGGTGGGCTCTGGCACATACTTGCTTCTCCAAATAAAGGTTAGGAAGTCTGTCTCCCCAAAGAACACAGAGTGCTTGGTGCTGCTTTATAGGCCAAGGAGAAAACCCTAAGGTGGAGTTTAAAAACTTGCGTTTGCCAAAGGAAGTGGAGAAATTGGAACTGCTGCATAGAAAACTCTTGATTGGTGCAGGTTGAATGATGATGGCCTGGTAAGGCATGGAGAGGAGGTAATTCACTGTCCTTAAACCCAGAAGGTAGTGAATGAGGGCTGACATTAGCACAACTCACTTTCCTGGCCATGCCCGGTGCTGTGGGGACATCACTTAAGACCTAAAAATGTTGGGCCCTTAAAAAAAACTTTCTTTAACTGCAATCTTTAAAAACTATTATTTCCTTGTTTCTACTACCACTCCCCACCCTCCTCTGTCTGACAAAGAGGAGAAGGCATAGAGGAGAATTTAAGAGCTAAAGGGCATGTACATCATCACCTTCCATCTGGTCACCATTCCATTCATTCCCTCACTCACTTCAGGAACATTCACAGACAGGGCTTGTGCTAGGGGAGCTGGTGGAGACATGCAACCCAGTCTCTGGCCTCCGCTGGTCATGCTGGCAACGGACAGTCACCACAGAGTAAGTGAGCTCATTACTGGGTGCTGTGAGGGCTCCAGGAAGGGGCATCTTGGCCAGTGGGCAGAGTCAGGGAAGGCTTCCAAGGGAAAGGCTAAGACTTGAAGGACAAGTGTGAGTCATGGACATGCCCTGTGACAGCCCCTGGGGACTGTCAACCTAAAGGGACCCTCGGCGTCCTGCTCACTGGTGGGGAAGGGGGTCCCATACCCACCTGGCTTAAGGTGAGCTGAGCAGGACAGAGTCCCCTGAGCTGGAGCGGGGGGCTGGGCTGGGGGACAGGTGGTTTTAACCATTAGACTCTATAGATTGGGTGCTTAAGGCCAATGGGGTTTTCAAGGGCCTTCCAAAATGTTCGAATTAAAACAAGAAAAAACACTGCATGATCAAAATTAATGTATGCTTAATTTGTACAATTTATAAATAATTATACAGTTATACATAATTTATACAAAGCTTTGCATCTATACATAATTTATACAATTTGCCATTTCATTACCCAGTCCACTGCACTTCCTGGGTGGAGGGATGAAGCTGCACTGGGGAGCACAGCAGCCCTCCCCGCAAAAAAAACAAAACGCAGAAGCAGCGGTGGGCCTGGAGGCAGGAGACCAGAGTTTGAGCCCAGCTCTCCTCTCATGGGCTCGTGACTTTTGACCATTTTCTCTACTTCTCTAAATGCTCAGTTTTCTCTTTTGGCCAACTGAGGGAGTGCTGGCCACCCTGCCTGCCTTACGGGGTAATTGGGAAACAAATGAGATAACAAACGTCAGTGTGCTTTGTAAACTGCAAAACCCCATGTAGATGCCAGCTGTCCAGCCTGGCTCCCCTCCAGGCCTGCCCAACAGCCCGCTGCTGGATGCCCAACTTCCCTGCCCACAGTTTCATCTCCCCTAACGCGGAGGAAGCAGCCCAGGAGATGGTTTTTCTGAACTCAGTCCTGACTAACGAGGGAGAGCAGGCTCGTGGTGGAATAGACACATGGGGCTTTTCAGTTCTCAAGGAATTTCCCATGCCTCATTCTGCTTGGTTCTTCCAACAGCCCAACGAGGAAATTGAGATTGGCTCATAATCACACAGTTTGACACGTCTTTGACACGTCCATGGTCAAAGAGAGCCACGACTCGAGCTCAAAACCTTCCTGGGTTCCAGTCTTGGTGCCCTCATAGATGTGTGTCTTTGGCAAATCGCGTCACTTCTTGCAGCCTCAGTTTGCTCATTTATCAACTGGAGATAAAACTAGTTCTTGTTTCAGTTTTGCTGGGCCTTGAATGAGAGCACTCGCGTCATGTTGTGAGCCCAGAGCCCCGCGCGTCACAGGTGCCCGAGAAGACGGAACTGTGACTCTGAACCTCGGCTGTACTGAGCCTGCAGAGACCTCACCTAAGCCTCCACCTAGAATGATCCACGAGTCTGCTGAGGTACAGATGGAGCAGCTGGGCTGCCGTCCCTCGGGAGCGATGGTGGCCCTGCCACACCACCCATTTCTCACCTCCTGGCTCCTGGCTTTGCCGCCTTGACATTTTCTGGGAACTAGGTGTCTTCTTTCTTTTCCCATGGCCCCTCATTGCCCAGAACACACGTCCTCCTTCTTTCCCCTGCCATGGCCTCCCCCTGCGCAAGGTGGCAACCTCATAGCTGGATCACGGGGCTTACGCTCCCGGGCCTGGGTCCTCACCCTGCCAAGGAGTAGCCAAGTGGCTTTAGGCAATTCATGTAACTCCAGTTTCCCCATCTACAAAACAGGGTAATCACAACACCTACAGCATGCCTGTGGGCTAGTTTAAAATGAGTTCATACATATAAGACACTTAACACAGTGCCTGACACACCATAAATACTTAAATATTAGCTATTACTATTGCCAACAGGTAAACAGTAAAACAGCAAACAGCAGTAAAACTGTTTTACTGGCTGATTTCCCTGCTCCTGGTTTCTCTCCACAACTTATCAAGCCTATACTTACTGGGGTAATCCTCAAACTTTGGTTTCTGCGTAATGTCCTCTCATCTGAGCCTATGGAGTGGTTGTCACTTGTTGCTCATCTGGCAGGCAAAGACTCCGACCACCCTCTCATCCCATCTCACTGCAGTCACCGCCCCCAACCTCACTTGCTGCCCACTCCCTCCAGACTCTGTCCTGAGGGTCCCTTCCACTGCACCTGAGTGTGGTGTTCCCTGGGCTCCATATTTGACTCACTTTTCTTCCTCCTTCTCTTGCTCCTGGTAGGCAGCTTCAGCTAAACCTATGGCTTTAACAGCTTTCCCTTACTTGCATTTTGACATTGCAACTCTATCTTGGATTTGAATTTTTTGAGGGGGTTGCATGGTCTGGGAATCGAACCCGGGTCTCCCACATGGAAGGGGAGCATTCTACCACTGAACCACCTGTGCACTCCCTCTGATTTGGATTTTTGTTTGTATGTTTCCACCATTAGTGATTCATTCCTTTGAGTTAAGCACTGTCCTTTCTCTAAGATCCTCTTCTAAAGCATAAGTAATCATGGAAGTCATAACTGATTGATCCATTAGCTACTTTGGGAGGTAGAACTTAAGCAGTTAAGACCTCATTTATAAACTATCCTATCCTTGGGCACTGGCTGTCTCTGGAGAGAATTCCTTGAAGAGTGGATATGGTAAGAGAAAATATTGAGAAAAGGGAGATTTGTACCTAATACTCCATTTTGCTCAGGAATGGTCTGACCTGGGCACAGGTAGGGAAGAGATAAAGAGGGAAAATCAACTCAAGAAGTTGTTGTCTATAGAGGATATATAGGGTTGTTAAACTGGCTAGATTGAGAAAGATGCCTTAGGGATTCACAGAAAAGCAGGTTGAAACTAAGAACTAATATGTGGACAGACTAAGCTAGAAGCTTTCAAGGAAATGCCTTCTTTGGAAAATATTGGGTCCTCTCTGAGATCAAGGGAAACTCCTATAAAAACCTACAGATCTCATTTCTAGGGATTTGTCCTAAGGAAATAATCAGAGATGTGGTCAAAGATTTACGTGTAGTTCATCATAGAATTGTATATATTAATGAAAATATCCTAAATGTTGATTAGTAGGGAACTATTTCAATAAAATATTGAATGTATTATCCTTACGCTGAAATATTTTGCCGTCACTGAAACCATATTTTTAAAGAAAATTTAATGACATGGGGAAATGCTAATGGTATAATGTGAACTAAAAAATTATGATTCAGTATTTAATGGTAAGCATTAGGTGAGAGTGGATGCCTGTAATTTCCTACCAACATCCATTGAAAAAATTTAGGAAATATGATAAAGCTGTTAAAAAGTACATGAAATCAACTTTGCAAACTGTATAAGTTTACTTATCCTGTAAATGCAAAGCAATAGAGAACATGACATCAAGATTTAACATAAAAACCTACGATTGCCAAGTTCAAATTCCCACAACTTTGTGTATTCAGTGTTCATGGGAAAAAGGCTAGAAGGAATGTTAACTGTGTTCATCATCTCTGAGAGTTGAAATTAGGGGTAATTTCAATTTTCACCTTTATACTTTTTCATATTTTTTTACACAAAACTAATGCTGCATTTTGTAATTGCATGGGTTTGGGGTCTGCAGAATGAAAGCTTGTGTAACACGGCGCTGTCTCCAACTTTGTTTTTGGTATGGGTTCAGTTTAATGATCTTTAATAAAAACATAAATCATGTATTTCTCTGGTATCTCATTCAAAGCAATGCCTTTTTTCCTTGCAATTCCTGGCAGGGTTTTTAGATGTGGTAGGTGATTAGCAGATCCTCTTGGCTTTGCCCAAACAGTGAGACCTCACCCATGTCTGGGTGATACTGGGGATCTACTGTGTCTTTCGGAATAATCTACAAGCATGTGCATTCTAGGTTTAGTGTTGGATTTAGGAAGACACTTTATATGAGCTCTCTCTGGCTCATGCAATCCTGGAGCTGTGTAGATGCCAAGCCATCATGTTAAAAGGCATAAAAGGCTGCACAGCTCTGATCAGGAGCAAATACACAGTTCGCTCCCCAATTCAGTAAGTCCCTGCCAGAAGCTGTCTCCTCCCAGGGCAAACAATGGTTTCTTATATCCAGGGAGCAAACAGCACCATCTGGCTTTGGGAAATGTCTGGCTCAAGTTTATGTACTAGTGAACACTCCTCTTAAAATTTTTTTAAAAACTGAATATCAAATTAAGTTGTGGAGAAATCTGACCACGCCAAACAAACCTCACCCCCTCCCCATCACATTCTGGCCACATTCTTCAGTGACCTCCCCTCCCCCCATGACTTTGGGCAAGGGTTTCAAACTCCTTATCTTAGCTCATGAGCTCCCCCCAAGGCAGTCTGGTTACTACCGACTTCTTTAGCCTCCTTTTGTCCCAATCTCAGAAAAAAACAAGTTCTGTACCAGGTTGTTTGACAGCTCTGGGCTTTTATCTGTGATGTTTCCTTGGCATATTGATCTCCTATTATCTTTCGTTAATCTAGGTAACTCTTACTGAACTTGAAAACTCAATTCAGATACTACCATCTAAGGAAGAGTTCCTTTTTCTTTTGTCATCTCCCATCCTCCATAATCCTAGAGACCCCAGTTTACACCTCAGTCCTTGGTGTTTCCTGATGGAAACATTTCTTGATGGCAAAGATGGTACCCTCCTCACCTCTGAACCCTGGCCCCTTAAAACA